>NC_134490.1:39901427-40183738 GCF_040206685.1 Ascaphus truei
TAGTTGTCTGTGCACGGCATTGTGTGTATGTGCACGCACACGCACACGCACACGCACACGCACACGCACACACACACACACACACACACACACACACACACACACACACACACACACACACACACACACACACACACACTCACACTGCCTGGTGCACTCCAAATATATATATATATATATATATATATATATATATATATATATATATATATATATATATTATGATGCCTGGTGCACTCCAAAAACAGAATCCTTCTCAGTGATTAAAGGCACTGACTGAAAACAAATTGAGCGTATAGTAGGGGAGCCTGGTTCAGATCCTTGTATCAGCTTCTTGTGATCTTGGGCAAGTCCCTGTATCTCCCTGTGCCTCAAGCACAAAAAAAAAAAAATAGATCGTATGATCTGCGGGGGCGAGACTCGTGCCTGCAAGAATTCTATATACAGCGCTGCATACATTGTCAGGGCTATACATGAAAAAAAGATAGATCAGACATAGAAATAAGATATATTTATAGAAGATCAGATGGGTAGAAAGATAAGGTATAGATATTATATATGTATATAATACATATACAGTAGATAAGGTCCATGCTGATAGATAGGAGAATATATATATATATATATATATATATATATATATATATATATATATATATATATGCAAATATAGCTGTATGCTCATCTGCATGTCTTAGGCAGGTCTGCAACCCCGCCTTTCCCCATTATCACCCAGCATACAGCACCTCCACTGCAGCAAGGGATTCTGGGAAATGACATGCAAATGAGCACACAGTGTCACTTTTTGCCTCAATAACCATTTTTAACATGGTTCCCTATAGGCTTAAGCTTGCCATAGCCTCTCTTGCATTCCCAGTAAAATCAACCCCACACTGATGAGACCCATCAAGGTCGAAACAGCTGTCTGTGGGTGGTTTTCTGGGTATGCACCTTAACCCTGGCTGTGCTCAAAGCTGTGACCATGCAGCAAGCTTAAGCCTATAGGGAACCATGTTAAAAATGGTTATTGAGGCAAAAAGTGACACTGTGTGCTCATTTGCATGTCATTTCCCAGAATCCCTTGCTGCAGTGGAAGTGCTGTATGCTGGGTGATAATGGGGAAAGGCGGGGTTGCAGACCTGCCTAAGACATGCAGATGAGCATACAGCTATATTTGCATATTTGCTTTCCTGTGGAGAGTTTTTGTCACTTTTTTTACTCACCATAACTTAACTCAGTATTATATATATATATATATATATACACAGTGTTCGACAAACCTATACATTTACTCGCCCCGGGCGAGTGGATTTAACCCCCGGGCGAGTAAATATTGGCCGAAGCAGCACACGTTTGGTACTAGGTGGCGAGTAGATTTTTTGGTGATTTGTCAACCAGTGTGTGTGTGTGTGTGTGTGTGTGTGTGTGTGTGTGTGTGTGTGTGTGTGTGTGTGTGTGTGTGTGTGTGTGTGTGTGTGTGTGTGTGTGTGTGTGTGTGTGTGTGTGTGTGTGTGTGTGTGTGTGTGTGTGTGTGTGTGTGTGTGTGTGTATATATATATATATATATATATATGAGAGGGAGTGGCTCAGTGAGTAAAGACACTGACTGGTACTGAGTTTGAAGCAGGGGAGCCTGGTTTAATTCCTGGTGTCGGCTCCTTGTGACCTTGGGCAAGTCACTTTATCTCCCTGTGCCTCAGGCGCCAAAAACATAGATTGTAAACTTCACGGGGCAGGGACCTCTGTCTGCAAAATGTCTCTGTAAAGTGCTACGTAAAACTAGCAGCGCTAAACAAGTACATGCTATTATTATATATATTTTTTAAATCAGATAGATTTCCCCACTATTTTTTGTGTAAATCAGAGATAGTACCACTACTTTTTTTTGATGTTACTATATTATTCAAAAGGCAGATCCTAATCAATTAAAAGCAGAGGGACTCTATCCACAATCTCAAAATAATGTATATAGGGCAACTCATCCATGTGGAGCAAAAAAATCCCAAATTAAACAAAGATGATTAAAAAAGGAATCCTTCCTTGTTCACATTAAAAACAGCATACTGGTAGAGCGCGATCTGTCTCATCCCAACCGGTTTCAAACACCATTGTGTCTTTACCATGGGACTACTTTAAAAAGAAAAAAAGAAAAAGAAGAAACTTCACCCATAGAATAAATCCTTTTGTTTTGCAGAAAGTACAGATAAACATAGTATATAATAGAAATTCCTGGGCTATAACTCAGCATTTATTGTTCACTGGTTTAATGTCTAATCAGGCAACTGGTTTTGATTAGTCACTTTCAATGCGATAATTGTTCCAAATGACCTTTCCAAAATGCATACGGCTTTACCCTTGGACACCTGAATATGTCACATACCTGTGCTCTAGGCAGAGGAGTGTCACACATACCTCGCCCCAAAACCCGAGGCAGGTGCTTCAGTTATTATAAGCTCCATATTTTCATTAGAGTTCAGCAGAGCAAGTGGATTACATATTGTACAATTTACCTTTTCCATACTGGGGATCAAGACACATACAACTGGGATGGATTGGAAATTTCACATACGTCCGCCGGGGCTATGGAATATATTCCTGATAATCCTCCTTTGCAGCCAGGAAGGTAGATATGTTTTGTAGATTAATTTTACATATGATTTCATGGAAGTTTTTTTTTTCTGGCTACTTAAAAAAAGGGCATTGGAGAAAAATGTTGTATGTATCTGTATGATTATTAGAATATAATACAGTGTATTTTAAAAGATACTTGTATAAGGAAACATTAGGAATTGAAAAGATAGTTATATTGAAAGACCAAGAATTGGATTGATGTAATAATACCATGTGTAATAAGATGATGGTAACAGTCTGTGTTACGAATACAGACGTGTACAGTAATAATTCTACAATTAAAATAAAGATTACCATAGGGGAAATAATTAACACAAATAACAGGTTTTTTTTTTTAAAGTTTGTTAACCTTCAGTTCTTTTTTTGGTTAATGTTAGTTATCATACTTTTAAAGTAAATAACACCAGCAGAAAAGGTTTAAAACAGGGCTGGCCATTTAAAGTTAAATAAATAAAATTAATATATTTACTTGAGATGTATGTCCGGATTCTTGAAATCTAGACCCCCAAACAAGCATCGCTAATGCAAGCAAAATCTACTCTGTTACAGTTACGTATGTAACAGACTGAACAATTACATTCTATTGTATGTGTCTATGTGATTCTTATTATATAATATAATACAGGGTATTTTAATGAATTTTAAAAACAGTTACATTATTAGAAATTGAAAAAGCTGTTATATGTACAGACCAGGAAATGGATAGGTGTAATAATTCAATTTATAATAAGATGGTAACTGTCTGTGTTACTAATACATAAGGAAACATTAGGAAGAAGGAATCCCTGATCTTAAGAACGTACACCCTATTTACAGTAGAGGCAACGCTTATTCTAACATTTGCCTTAAACTAGCCGGGTTACATTCAGGGTATGTGCTGGGTATGTGCTGGGTATGTGCTGGGTATGTGCTGGGTATGTGCTGGGTATGTTCTGGGTATGTGCTGGGTATGTGCTGGGTATGTTCTGGGCTAGTTTAAGGCATTTCTGCATTGACTAACGACCCATAGGATTAACACAGCAGGGATCCCTGGCAGTCCAATTCAGTTTGAATGGGACTGCCAGGGACCCCCGCTGTTAATCTGATAGGCCATTAATCAATGCAAAAATGCTGGGGCTAGTTTAAGGCATGTATTCAGAATGTACCTGGGTGTACCTGGGTCTTTTGGGGAATTGCCACTGGTTTTTGTTAGAATAATCGCTGCCTCTACTGTACATATGTATACATACTGTATATTTGGATTTCTCTTTGGTTCATGCAAGGACCCAAACCATGACCTCCTTTTGTGTTTACCAAATAAACTTTTTAATGGACTTCACAAGATATGACCTGTGATTGCCGGATTTAGCACCTTCACAAATTTTAGCTTGGGGGGCAAGTCCAACCAACTGGCCCTGGGACCTGACAGAAAACATACCATACAGAGACGCACGCACATGCAGGCACACACAGTACATAGACACACGCTCACAACATACATAGATGCACGTACAATACACGCACCATACAGAGACGCACACACATGCAGGCACACACAGTACATAGACACACGCTCACAACATACATAGATGCACGTACAATACACGCACCATACAGAGACGCACACACATGCAGGCACACACAGTACATAGACACACGCTCACAACATACATAGATGCACGTACAATACACGCACCATACAGAGACGCACGCACATGCAGGCACACACAGTACATAGACACACGCTCACAACATACATAGACCCACGTACAATACACGCACCATACATAGACGCACGCACATGCAGGCACACACAGTACATAGACACACGCTCACAACATACATAGACGCACGTACAATACACGCACCATACAGAGACGCACGCACATGCAGGCACACACAGTACATAGACACACGCTCACAACATACATAGATGCACGTACAATACACGCACCATACAGAGACGCACGCACATGCAGGCACACACAGTACATAGACACACGCTCACAACATACATAGACGCACGTACAATACACGCACCATACAGAGACGCACGCACATCAGGCACACACAGTACATAGACACACGCTCACAACATACATAGATGCACGTACAATACACGCACCATACAGAGACGCACGCACATGCAGGCACACACAGTACATAGACACACGCTCACAACATACATAGACGCACGTACAATACACGCACCATACAGAGACGCACGCACATGCAGGCACACACAGTACATAGACACACGCTCACAACATACATAGATGCACGTACAATACACGCACCATACATAGACGCACGCACATGCAGGCACACACAGTACATAGACACACGCTCACAACATACATAGACGCACGTACAATACACGCACCATACATAGACGCACACACATGCAGGCACACACAGTACATAGACACACGCTCACAACATACATAGACGCACGTACAATACACGCACCATACATAGACGCACGCACATGCAGGCACACACAGTACATAGACACACGCTCACAACATACATAGATGCATGTACAATACACGCACCATACAGAGACACACGCACATGCAGGCACACACAGTACATAGACATACGCTCACAACATACATAGATGCACGTACAATACACGCACCATACAGAGACGCACGCACATGCAGGCACACACAGTACATAGACACACGCTCACAACATACATAGACCCACGTACAATACACGCACCATACAGAGACGCACGCACATACAGGCACACACAGTACATAGACACACGCTCACAACATACATAGATGCACGTACAATACACGCACCATACATAGACGCACGCACATGCAGGCACACACAGTACATAGACACACGCTCACAACATACATAGATGCACGTACAATACACGCACCATACATAGACACACACACATGCAGGCACACACAGTACATAGACACACGCTCACAACATACATAGACGCACGTACAATACACGCACCATACAGAGACGCACGCACATGCAGGCACACACAGTACATAGACACACGCTCACAACATACATAGACGCACGTACAATACACGCACCATACAGAGACGCACGCACATGCAGGCACACACAGTACATAGGCACACGCTCACAACATACATAGATGCACGTACAATACACGCACCATACAGAGACGCACGCACATGCAGGCACACACAGTACATAGACACACGCTCACAACATACATAGACGCACGTACAATACACGCACCATACAGAGACGCACGCACATGCAGGCACACACAGTACATAGACACACGCTCACAACATACATAGACGCACGTACAATACACGCACCATACAGAGACGCACGCACATACAGGCACACACAGTACATAGACACACGCTCACAACATACATAGATGCACGTACAATACACGCACCATACATAGACGCACGCACATGCAGGCACACACAGTACATAGACACACGCTCACAACATACATAGACGCACGTACAATACACGCACCATACATAGACGCACACACATGCAGGCACACACAGTACATAGACACACGCTCACAACATACATAGACGCACAAACAATACACGCACCATACAGAGACGCACGCACATGCAGGCACACACAGTACATAGACACACGCTCACAACATACATAGACGCACGTACAATACACGCACCATACATAGACGCACGCACATGCAGGCACACACAGTACATAGACACACGCTCACAACATACATAGACGCACGTACAATACACGCACCATACAGAGACGCACGCACATGCAGGCACACACAGTACATAGACACACGCTCACAACATACATAGACGCACGTACAATACACGCACCATACATAGACACACGCACATACAGGCACACACAGTACATAGACACACGCTCACAACATACATAGACGCACGTACAATACACGCACCATACATAGACACACGCACATGCAGGCACACACAGTACATAGACACACGCTCACAACATACATAGATGCACGTACAATACACGCACCATACAAAGACGCACGCACATGCAGGCACACACAGTACATAGACACACGCTCACAACATACATAGATGCACGTACAATACACGCACCATACAGAGACGCACGCACATGCAGGCACACACAGTACATAGACACACGCTCACAACATACATAGATGCACGTACAATACACGCACCATACATAGACGCACGCACATGCAGGCACATACAGTACATAGACACACGCTCACAACATACATAGACGCACGTACAATACACGCACCATACAGAGACGCACGCACATGCAGGCACACACAGTACATAGACACACGCTCACAACATACATAGACGCACGTACAATACACGCACCATACAGAGACGCACGCACATGCAGGCACACACAGTACATAGACACACGCTCACAACATACATAGACGCACGTACAATACACGCACCATACAGAGACGCACACACATGCAGGCACACACAGTACATAGACACACGCTCACAACATACAGAGACGCACGTACAATACACGCACCATACAGAGACGCACGCACATGCAGGCACACACAGTACATAGACACACGCTCACAACATACATAGATGCACGTACAATACACGCACCATACAGAGACGCACGCACATGCAGGCACACACAGTACATAGACACACGCTCACAACATACATAGACGCACGTACAATACACGCACCATACAGAGACGCACGCACATGCAGGCACACACAGTACATAGACACACGCTCACAACATACATAGATGCACGTACAATACACGCACCATACAGAGACGCACGCACATGCAGGCACACACAGTACATAGACACACGCTCACAACATACATAGATGCACGTACAATACACGCACCATACAGAGACGCACACACATGCAGGCACACACAGTACATAGACACACACTCACAACATACATAGATGCACGTACAATACACGCACCATACAGAGACGGATGCAAAATACATGCACCATACATAGACGCACGCACATGCAGGCACACACAGTACATAGACACACGCTCACAACATACATAGATGCACGTACAATACACGCACCATACAGAGACGCACGCACATACAGGCACATACAATACATAGACACACGCTCACAACATACATAGACGCACGTACAATACACGCACCATACAGAGACGCACGCACATGCAGGCACACACAGTACATAGACACACGCTCTCAACATACATAGATGCACGTACAATACACGCACCATACAGAGACGCACGCACATACAGGCACACACAGTACATAGACACACACTCACAACATACATAGATGCACGTACAATACACGCACCATACATAGACACACGCACATGCAGGCACACACAGTACATAGACACACGCTCTCAACATACATAGATGCACGTACAATACACGCACCATACAGAGACGCACGCACATACAGGCACACACAGTACATAGACACACGCTCACAACATACATAGATGCACGTACAATACACGCACCATACAGAGACGCACGCACATGCAGGCACACACAGTACATAGACACACGCTCACAACATACATAGATGCACGTACAATACACGCACCATACAGAGACGCACGCACATGCAGGCACACACAGTACATAGACACACGCTCACAACATACATAGATGCACGTACAATACACGCACTATACAGAGATGCACACACATGCAGGCACACACAGTACATAGACACACGCTCACAACATACATAGATGCACGTACAATACACGCACCATACATAGACGCACGCACATGCAGGCACACACAGTACATAGACACACGCTCACAACATACATAGACGCACGTACAATACACGCACCATACAGAGACGAACGTACAATACACGCACCATACAGAGACGCACGCACATGCAGGCACACACAGTACATAGACACACGCTCACAACATACATAGATGCACGTACAATACACGCACCATACAGAGACGCACGCACATGCAGGCACACACAGTACATAGACACACGCTCACAACATACATAGACGCACGTACAATACACGCACCATACAGAGACGCACGCACATGCAGGCACACACAGTACATAGACACACGCTCACAACATACATAGACGCACGTACAATACACGCACCATACAGAGACGCACGCACATGCAGGCACACACAGTACATAGACACACGCTCACAACATACATAGATGCACGTACAATACACGCACCATACAGAGACGCACGCACATGCAGACACACACAGTACATAGACACACGCTCACAACATACATAGATGCACGTACAATACACGCACCATACATAGACGCACGCACATGCAGGCACACACAGTACATAGACACACGCTCACAACATACATAGATGCACGTACAATACACGCACCATACAGAGACGCACGCACATGCAGGCACACACAGTACATAGACACACGCTCACAACATACATAGACGCACGTACAATACACGCACCATACAGAGACGCACGCACATACAGGCACACACAGTACATAGACACACACTCACAACATACATAGACGCACGTACAATACACGCACCATACATAGACGCACGCACATGCAGGCACACACAGTACATAGACACACGCTCACAACATACATAGATGCACGTACAATACACGCACCATACAGAGACGCACACACATGCAGGCACACACAGTACATAGACACACGCTCACAACATACATAGATGCACGTACAATACACGCACCATACAGAGACGCACGCACATACAGGCACATACAATACATAGACACACGCTCACAACATACATAGACGCACGTACAATACACGCACCATACAGAGACGCACGCACATGCAGGCACACACAGTACATAGACACACGCTCTCAACATACATAGATGCACGTACAATACACGCACCATACAGAGACGCACGCACATACAGGAACACACAGTACATAGACACACACTCACAACATACATAGATGCACGTACAATACACGCACCATACATAGACACACGCACATGCAGGCACACACAGTACATAGACACACGCTCTCAACATACATAGATGCACGTACAATACACGCACCATACAGAGACGCACGCACATACAGGCACATACAATACATAGACACACGCTCACAACATACATAGACGCACGTACAATACACGCACCATACAGAGACGCACGCACATGCAGGCACACACAGTACATAGACACACGCTCTCAACATACATAGATGCACGTACAATACACGCACCATACAGAGACGCACGCACATGCAGGCACACACAGTACATAGACACACGCTCACAACATACATAGATGCACGTACAATACACGCACCATACAGAGACGCACGCACATGCAGGCACACACAGTACATAGACACACGCTCACAACATACATAGATGCACGTACAATACACGCACCATACAGAGACGCACGCACATGCAGGCACACACAGTACATAGACAGACGCTCACAACATACATAGATGCACGTACAATACACGCACCATACAGAGACGCACGCACATGCAGGCACACACAGTACATAGACACGCTCACAACATACATAGACGCACGTACAATACACGCACCATACAGAGACGCACGCACATACAGGCACACACAGTACATAGACACACACTCACAACATACATAGATGCACGTACAATACACGCACCATACATAGACGCACGCACATGCAGGCACACACAGTACATAGACACACGCTCACAACATACATAGACGCACGTACAATACACGCACCATACAGAGACGCACACACATGCAGGCACACACAGTACATAGACACACGCTCACAACATACATAGATGCACGTACAATACACGCACCATACATAGACGCACGCACATACAGGCACACACAGTACATAGACACACGCTTACAACATACATAGATGCACGTACAATACACGCACCATACAGAGACGCACGGACATACAGGCACACACAGTACATAGACACACGCTCACAACATACATAGATGCACGTACAATACACGCACCATACAGAGACGCACGCACATACAGGCACACACAGTACATAGACACACGCTCACAACATACATAGATGCACGTACAATACACGCACCATACAGAGACGCACACACATGCAGGCACACACAGTACATAGACACACGCTCACAACATACATAGATGCACGTACAATACACGCACCATACAGAGACGCACGCACATGCAGGCACACACAGTACATAGACACACGCTCACAACATACATAGACGCACGTACAATACACGCACCATACAGAGACGCACACACATGCAGGCACACACAGTACATAGACACACGCTCACAACATACAGAGACGCACGTACAATACACGCACCATACAGAGACGCACGCACATGCAGGCACACACAGTACATAGACACACGCTCACAACATACATAGATGCACGTACAATACACGCACCATACAGAGACGCACGCACATGCAGGCACACACAGTACATAGACACACGCTCACAACATACATAGACGCACGTACAATACACGCACCATACAGAGACGCACGCACATGCAGGCACACACAGTACATAGACACACGCTCACAACATACATAGATGCACGTACAATACACGCACCATACAGAGACGCACGCACATGCAGGCACACACAGTACATAGACACACGCTCACAACATACATAGATGCACGTACAATACACGCACCATACA
The DNA here is from genome assembly GCF_040206685.1 of Ascaphus truei. Taxonomy (NCBI): domain Eukaryota; kingdom Metazoa; phylum Chordata; class Amphibia; order Anura; family Ascaphidae; genus Ascaphus; species Ascaphus truei. The sequence goes on from NC_134490.1 coordinate 39,912,763, forward strand.
GAGACGCACGCACATGCAGACACACACAGTACATAGACACACGCTCACAACATACATAGATGCACGTACAATACACGCACCATACATAGACGCACGCACATGCAGGCACACACAGTACATAGACACACGCTCACAACATACATAGACGCACGTACAATACACGCACCATACAGAGACGCACGCACATACAGGCACACACAGTACATAGACACACACTCACAACATACATAGATGCACGTACAATACACGCACCATACATAGACGCACGCACATGCAGGCACACACAGTACATAGACACACGCTCACAACATACATAGATGCACGTACAATACACGCACCATACATAGACGCACGCACATGCAGGCACACACAGTACATAGACACACGCTCACAACATACATAGATGCACGTACAATACACGCACCATACAGAGACGCACGCACATACAGGCACATACAATACATAGACACACGCTCACAACATACATAGACGCACGTACAATACACGCACCATACAGAGACGCACGCACATGCAGGCACACACAGTACATAGACACACGCTCTCAACATACATAGATGCACGTACAATACACGCACCATACAGAGACGCACGCACATACAGGCACACACAGTACATAGACACACACTCACAACATACATAGATGCACGTACAATACACGCACCATACATAGACACACGCACATGCAGGCACACACAGTACATAGACACACGCTCTCAACATACATAGATGCACGTACAATACACGCACCATACAGAGACGCACGCACATACAGGCACACACAGTACATAGACACACGCTCACAACATACATAGATGCACGTACAATACACGCACCATACAGAGACGCACGCACGTGCAGGCACACACAGTACATAGACACACGCTCACAACATACATAGATGCACGTACAATACACGCACCATACAGAGACGCACGCACATGCAGGCACACACAGTACATAGACACACGCTCACAACATACATAGATGCACGTACAATACACGCACTATACAGAGATGCACACACATGCAGGCACACACAGTACATAGACACACGCTCACAACATACATAGATGCACGTACAATACACGCACCATACATAGACGCACGCACATGCAGGCACACACAGTACATAGACACACGCTCACAACATACATAGACGCACGTACAATACACGCACCATACAGAGACGCACGTACAATACACGCACCATACAGAGACGCACGCACATGCAGGCACACACAGTACATAGACACACGCTCACAACATACATAGATGCACGTACAATACACGCACCATACAGAGACGCACGCACATGCAGGCACACACAGTACATAGACACACGCTCACAACATACATAGACGCACGTACAATACACGCACCATACAGAGACGCACGCACATGCAGGCACACACAGTACATAGACACACGCTCACAACATACATAGACGCACGTACAATACACGCACCATACAGAGACGCACGCACATGCAGGCACACACAGTACATAGACACACGCTCACAACATACATAGATGCACGTACAATACACGCACCATACAGAGACGCACGCACATGCAGACACACACAGTACATAGACACACGCTCACAACATACATAGATGCACGTACAATACACGCACCATACATAGACGCACGCACATGCAGGCACACACAGTACATAGACACACGCTCACAACATACATAGATGCACGTACAATACACGCACCATACAGAGACGCACGCACATGCAGGCACACACAGTACATAGACACACGCTCACAACATACATAGACGCACGTACAATACACGCACCATACAGAGACGCACGCACATACAGGCACACACAGTACATAGACACACACTCACAACATACATAGACGCACGTACAATACACGCACCATACATAGACGCACGCACATGCAGGCACACACAGTACATAGACACACGCTCACAACATACATAGATGCACGTACAATACACGCACCATACAGAGACGCACACACATGCAGGCACACACAGTACATAGACACACGCTCACAACATACATAGATGCACGTACAATACACGCACCATACAGAGACGCACGCACATACAGGCACATACAATACATAGACACACGCTCACAACATACATAGACGCACGTACAATACACGCACCATACAGAGACGCACGCACATGCAGGCACACACAGTACATAGACACACGCTCTCAACATACATAGATGCACGTACAATACACGCACCATACAGAGACGCACGCACATACAGGAACACACAGTACATAGACACACACTCACAACATACATAGATGCACGTACAATACACGCACCATACATAGACACACGCACATGCAGGCACACACAGTACATAGACACACGCTCTCAACATACATAGATGCACGTACAATACACGCACCATACAGAGACGCACGCACATACAGGAACACACAGTACATAGACACACACTCACAACATACATAGATGCACGTACAATACACGCACCATACATAGACACACGCACATGCAGGCACACACAGTACATAGACACACGCTCTCAACATACATAGATGCACGTACAATACACGCACCATACAGAGACGCACGCACATACAGGCACATACAATACATAGACACACGCTCACAACATACATAGATGCACGTACAATACACGCACCATACAGAGACGCACGCACATGCAGGCACACACAGTACATAGACACACGCTCACAACATACATAGATGCACGTACAATACACGCACCATACAGAGACGCACGCACATGCAGGCACACACAGTACATAGACACACGCTCACAACATACATAGATGCACGTACAATACACGCACCATACAGAGACGCACGCACATGCAGGCACACACAGTACATAGACACACGCTCACAACATACATAGATGCACGTACAATACACGCACCATACAGAGACGCACGCACATGCAGGCACACACAGTACATAGACACGCTCACAACATACATAGACGCACGTACAATACACGCACCATACAGAGACGCACGCACATACAGGCACACACAGTACATAGACACACACTCACAACATACATAGATGCACGTACAATACACGCACCATACATAGACGCACGCACATGCAGGCACACACAGTACATAGACACACGCTCACAACATACATAGACGCACGTACAATACACGCACCATACAGAGACGCACACACATGCAGGCACACACAGTACATAGACACACGCTCACAACATACATAGATGCACGTACAATACACGCACCATACATAGACGCACGCACATACAGGCACACACAGTACATAGACACACGCTTACAACATACATAGATGCACGTACAATACACGCACCATACAGAGACGCACGCACATACAGGCACACACAGTACATAGACACACGCTCACAACATACATAGATGCACGTACAATACACGCACCATACAGAGACGCACGCACATACAGGCACACACAGTACATAGACACACGCTCACAACATACATAGATGCACGTACAATACACGCACCATACAGAGACGCACACACATGCAGGCACACACAGTACATAGACACACGCTCACAACATACATAGATGCACGTACAATACACGCACCATACAGAGACGCACGCACATACAGGCACACACAATACATAGACACACGCTCACAACATACATAGATGCACGTACAATACACGCACCATACAGAGACGCACGCACATACAGGCACACACAATACATAGACACACGCTCACAACATACATAGATGCACGTACAATACACGCACCATACAGAGACGCACGCACATGCAGGCACACACAATACATAGACACACGCTCACAACATACATAGATGCACGTACAATACACGCACCATACAGAGACGCACGCACATGCAGGCACACACAGTACATAGACACACGCTCACAACATACATAGATGCACGTACAATACACGCACCATACAGAGACGCACGCACATGCAGGCACACACAGTACATAGACACACGCTCACAACATACATAGACGCACGTACAATACACGCACCATACAGAGACGCACGCACATGCAGGCACACACAGTACATAGACACACGCTCACAACATACATAGATGCACGTACAATACACGCACCATACAGAGACACACGCACATGCAGGCACACACAGTACATAGACACACGCTCACAACATACATAGACGCACGTACAATACACGCACCATACAGAGACGCACGCACATGCAGGCACACACAGTACATAGACACACGCTCACAACATACATAGATGCACGTACAATACACGCACCATACAGAGACGCACGCACATACAGGCACATACAATACATAGACACGCTCTCAACATACATAGATGCACGTACAATACACGCACCATTCATAGACGCACACACATACAGGCACATACAATACATAGACACGCTCTCAACATACATAGATGCACGTACAATACACGCACCATTCATAGACGCACGCACATACAGGCACACACAGTACATAGACACACACTCACAACATACATAGATGCACCCTACAATACACGCACCATACATAGACGCACGCACATGCAGGCACACACAGTACATAGACACACGCTCACAACATACATAGACGCACGTACAATACACGCACCATACAGAGACGCACACACATGCAGGCACACACAGTACATAGACACACGCTCACAACATACATAGATGCATGTACAATACACGCACCATACATAGACGCACGCACATACAGGCACACACAGTACATAGACACACGCTTACAACATACATAGATGCACGTACAATACACGCACCATACAGAGATGCACGCACATACAGGCACACACAGTACATAGACACACGCTCACAACATACATAGATGCACGTACAATACACGCACCATACAGAGACGCACACACATGCAGGCACACACAGTACATAGACACACGCTCACAACATACATAGATGCATTACAATACACGCACCATACAGAGACGCACGCACATACAGGCACACACAATACATAGACACACGCTCACAACATACATAGATGCACGTACAATACACGCACCATACAGAGACGCACGCACATGCAGGCACACACAGTACATAGACACACGATCACAACATACATAGATGCACGTACAATACACGCACCATACAGAGACGCACGATAATGCAGGCACACACAATACATAGACACACGCTCACAACATACATAGACGCACGTACAATACACGCACCATACAGAGACGCACGCACATGCAGGCACACACAGTACATAGACACACGCTCACAACATACATAGATGCACGTACAATACACGCACCATACAGAGACACACGCACATGCAGGCACACACAGTACATAGACACACGCTCACAACATACATAGACGCACGTACAATACACGCACCATACAGAGACGCACGCACATGCAGGCACACACAGTACATAGACACACGCTCACAACATACATAGATGCACGTACAATACACGCACCATACAGAGACGCACGCACATACAGGCACATACAATACATAGACACGCTCTCAACATACATAGATGCACGTACAATACACGCACCATTCATAGACGCACGCACATACAGGCAAATACAATACATAGACACGCTCTCAACATACATAGATGCACGTACAATACACGCACCATACAGAGACGCACGCACATACAGGCACACACAGTACATAGACACACGCTCACAACATACATAGATGCACGTACAATACACGCACCATACAGAGACGCACGCACATGCAGGCACACACAGTACATAGACACACGCTCACAACATACATAGATGCACATACAATACACGCACCATACAGAGACGCACGCACATGCAGGCACACACAGTACATAGACACACGCTCACAACATACATAGATGCACGTACAATACACGCACCATACAGAGACACACGCACATGCAGGCACACAGTACATAGACACACGCTCACAACATACATAGATGCACGTACAATACACGCACCATACATAGACGCACACACATGCAGGCACACACAGTACATAGACACACGCTCACAACATACATAGATGCACGTACAATACACGCACCATACAGAGACGCACACACATGCAGGCACACACAGTACATAGACACATGCTCACAACATACATAGATGCACGTACAATACACGCACCATACAGAGACACATGCAAAATACATGCACCATCACACATATAGGCACACACCATATATATATATATATATATATATATACACACATGCAAAATACACATACATAGACGCACACAAAATACACATAAATTGCATGAAATTGGTTGTTCCAGTTTCTTACATAAGATGCCAATTTTTAAGGAAGAACAGACCTGGCTGATTTTTTGGTGCTGACTGTAAGGGGACAAAGTGTTGCACAGAAATGCACAATCATATCCATCTCATTATAGTCTATAGGTGAACAAAGGAGGTCTCAATTGCCACTTACTGCGAAATATTAGTGAATAAAATGTGAGAATTAATCTCATTTTGTGACACCCACTTAAGAGTATAAATGAAGTAATACAACCCCTATTTCATGAGGTGCTGCTGCAAAGAGACCTTCCTCAAGGTCAAACAAAATGCAATACTAGGAAAAACGAAGCGCAACTTCCAATGGACATAGAGGGAAAAAGTAAAACACAACACAATAGTGCAATATGTCTATATCCAGTGCTTTGTTCTGTGAAAAGGGTGGGGTTACCGAGCTTACGCATGTGGAGACGGCTACTCTTTAAGCTAGTAACACAGTAGCCTTCTTCTGCGCATGCGTGAGAGGTCGTGAATGCACAGATTGCTACTGTGTAAATAGCTTACACCGTAGCTTTTTTTTTTTTTAAAAGGCAGGGATACGGTGTATCCCATCATACCCCCTTAAACAAAAAGCCCTGTTTATATCAAATATAAATATCCCAGTGGTCAGGTAATATGCATTCACAAAGGGAAGATCCTATTCAACATTTCTAGAATGGTTGTAGCGGTGATCCTTCCTCAGGATTGTCAAACCTTGCACCGGACATTCAAATGAGAGAGGCAGATCAGAGTCATTCTAAACAACGCATTTATCATTTGAGAGATACAAATCGATGCACTGCTGGAGGGAAGAGACGGGGACGCCTCGGCCGTTGTAGTGAGTTTGAGTGTGTCGATTTTCTCTCTCAAAGGATAAGCCTTTTTTTATAATGACAGTATGTTCTGCCTTTCTCACTTGGAAGTCCGGTGGCAGGTTGGAACATTGCCGTGATCACCATTACCACAGCTTTTGAAACGTATAAAAGGATTTGCACTGTGAGTGCACATATTACCTGGCCACTGGGATATTTATATTGTGTATCACAGGGGTGCGCAAACTTTTCAGTCTGCGCCCCCCTGCTTGCTCTCCTCCCTTGCTCACCCCCCCCTTACCCGTTCTCCTGTGTCTTCTGATATCCCAACGTGATGTGACCCCCATGTTGCCATGGCGATGCGTCACCAGAAGCCGCCGGAGACCAGGGAACTTACAGAGGCCTCACGCGCGCTCCCCCAGCATTTCATTTACATTCTTTGGGGAAGAGCGCGGGGCCTCTGTAAACGCCACGGCCACCAGAAAATCTCATGCCCCCCCATGTTTGCGCCCCCTGGTGTATAATACATATTGCACTATTGTATTTTTTCTTTTCCCCCCCTATGTCCATTGGGAGTTGCGTTTCATTTTCCCTGGTCTTTCAGTATAATCTATGCATGATGTAACTTCTCCCCAACTCTTCCTATTATAATTCCCCGAAAAACACGCTGACGCGCAGGGATCAAACATTGGAGCCACGTATTTTTTACGTTGGCGCAACACAAAAATTACGCCATGCGCGACAATTTCGCTCCAAAATGTCCGTAGCATACAGAATATTGTGTACTGTACATATTGAATAGGCCGACAACGCACAATTTTTATCACTGCAAACTGTTCCATATTCTGTGATTGTACACTGATCTTCTAATGCAGGGGTGTTCATCTCAAGTCCCCCCAACTGGTCAGGTTTTCAGGATATCCCTGCTTCAGCACAGGTGGCTTAATCAGTCCCTTCTTCAGCACAGGTGGCTCAATCCGAGGCTCAGTCTCTGATTGAGCCACTTGTGCTGAAGCTGGGATGTTCTGAAAACGAGACTTGTTTTTAAGGGGGGGAGGGCTTGAGGACTGAAATTAAGCACCCCTGTTCTAACGAATACAATAGGTCACACAAAGAGTCAGGACAACACTGGGTTGGAACCCCTCTTTGTGGCCTATGCACTAAGATTATATTTAAAATAATTTTGCTTGTTAAAATTTCAGTGGTAAAAAGCAATACAAACCTGCATAAAATGTGCGTTTTATGTATGAAGACGTCATTCCCATGAAGCGTAAATTGTGGCTTCAAATTATTTTTGACACATAAGCTGAATACCCGATTGATACAATTTAAATGAACAGTCGTGTATTTTTTCCCGTTTATAACTAGTATTAGCAAATATAAATAAGTGTCATTTTTAGCAAAGCCATACTCTGAAAATAATACATTTTGTTCACCTACAAAAGGAAACATCCGTGCTGCATCAGGTCAATTTTTGGGTTGATACATAGCAACTTTATTCTGCGCCAACACTAAAACAATTCTCTTAGGGGATTTTGATGCCCTTTCACTTTTTTGGGGCGCAGAGAAACATTATTTCTTATTACTAACAAATCTACGTAAGTACCAGCACTCACTGTCTAATAGCTAAATGATGAAAACAGTTGTAATGCAGAATAAACATTTAATAATAAAACGAACCAGAAATAAATCAAATGTGTTTGCAGAAAGCAGTATCACAAATGGGCATGTCACAAAGTGAGGGGTGGGGGGGAAAGGAAAAGGGGAAAAAACATGAAACACAAGGAATATACACAAAAAACGGAGAACGGCAAGTATGCTATGGGGGCGACGTTTCGAGGGACTACCTCTTCATCTGGCCCATTCCCCCTGGTCCAAAAGGTCCCAGAGGTACTTCCCTAAGTCTTTAGTGGATTCTTGCTGCCCTGCTATTAGCTGTTTAGCTGTATTTAGCCTACACTGTATGTTTGCTATCTATTTTCAGGGGTGTCTGATTTGACCAGTTATAGGGGAAGGGAGGCTTAGGGAAGTACCTCTGGGACCTTTTGGACCAGGGGGAATGTGTCTGCAAACACATTTGATTTATTTCTGGTTCGTTTTATTATTAAATGTTTATTCTGCATTACAACTGTTTTCATCATTTAGCTATTAGACAGTGAGTGCTGGTACTTACGTAGATTTGTTAGTACTATACAGGGGAATAAGGGTCCCCTTTTGTTCCGTGCACCCTGCAATTGCATAAATGTAACACTATCAGAGTGCTGTCTATCGTCCCCTTTTACCCTATTATTTTTTATTACATACCATTAACATCTGTATGTCATGTGCAGCCTATTTCTGTGCACAAAAAAATTCAATAATTTTTTACTCCGACTATGAAAAGCCAGGATTCTACATAGACGCTCAAGCGCAAACTAAGATATTCCTACATCAATTTTGCGCCTTAAAAAAGCAACTTGCGATGCCTAGTACGCAGGTCCCATGGTGTGAAATGATTGTGTCATATATGTGTCTCCTCATACATATCCATGACAATACAATCCTGTGAGGGGATAAATCGGACACTGCTGGGGTAAAACGTGATATCGCAAGTCCTATGTAGAGAGGTCAGGTTTCTTTAATAACCCTATAAAGCTGCGCTTACAGTGCTGCGACGTTGCGCAGCGCCGTAGCAAATACATGCAGCCCGTCGCAGGTGTTCATAGTGGGCACGACCGCGACGGCGGGGTACAGTGACGGAGCGGTCGCGACCACTGGAAGTCAAAGTATTTAGATTTTTTTCGGCGACCGCCGCATGACGTCAGCCAATTAGGGCGAACCGCTTACGGCTATGGCTCCGCCATGCCTCCCGGTCGCCTTCTCGTCTCCTGCACAAAAAGCAGGAATCGCTATGGCGACGGCTGACGTCACACGGTCACGTTGTTGTAGCCTGCACTATAAGCGCGGCCTAAGAATAACCCTGTAGTACAGTAATAATGTCACTGTCTTTTAAACAAGTATAAATCAAGTTCAAATCCTAGTGCAATCACCTTTTGACCTTGGGATAGACCTTGGGATAGAGTGGCATTACAAATTAGAGTGTAAACTCTTGTGGCAGTGTGTAATTATGATTATCTGTTAATTGTTTATATTAAAATTATTCTTTATATTTTTGGGAACAGGTTCCAGTATATCTCTGTTTAGAAGGCAAATAACAACAGATTTGGGCATTTTTTATATTTATGAAGTTTGAACAGTTTGGTTTTACCATATATTGAGCAGAATTTTTTTTTTTCTTGTGACACAATTATTTATCTTTCTCCCATTTGGTTCGCTGGCTTTGTATTCCTTTATTATGGATTCCAAACCCAACAGTTCCCTTTTTCTCCTATACAGAGCATTCCAAACCTCACAGGTCTCTTCTTCACATATACTGGGCTTTCCATTCTTCACACATACAGAGCTTTCCAAACCTCACAGGTCTCGTACACATGTACAGAGCTTTCCAAACCTCACAGGTCTCTCCTTCGTGTGTACAGAGCTCCCCAAACCTCGCAGGTCTCTTTTTCACACGTACAGAGCTTTCCAAACCTCACAGGTCTCTTCTTCACATGTACAGAGCTTTCCAAACCTCACAGGTCTCTCCTTCATGTGTACAGAGCTCCCCAAACCTCACGGGTCTCTTCTTCACATGTACAGAGCTTTCCAAACCTTCCATTCAAAGAACTGCTAATGATAGATGTAAGGCAATATCTAAAGGTTGACACTTGTATAAATCCTCCAACAGCAAGAAATTATTATTTGTTAAAATTCACAAAATGATTCACAGATTACAGCTTTAGAGCAGCACATTTTCTCCAACAGGTTCATTATTAAGACAAGCTGGGCCCAATGGTAACTGGGCTAACACGTCTACCGTGATTGTATTGGAATATGACATCAAGAGTTCCCCTGTCACTGACTTGTATGATTTGATTTTATATTAGGCTGCCCCTTAGCAGGAGTTGCTCTGGTTAATCTTTCATTGACACACACACACACACACACACACACACACACACACACACACACACACACACACACACACACACACACACACACACACACACACACACACACACACACACACACACACACACACACACACACACACACACACACACACCCGCTGACTGATTTCTCGGGGCCCAGGACTAGAGTTATGTCCGCCCCCCCAATGGTATTGCAAGCCCCTCCCCATTTCACACCTCACAAGCCCCCTATATTTCTCACCTTTTCCCCATGTATTTCTCTCCCCTCCGTCTCACTCCCTCTTCCTCACTCACCCCCTCTCAGCTCGCATGTATTTCCTCTCCCCTCCTTCTCACCCCCTCTTCCTCACTCACCCCCTCTCACCTCGCATGTATTTCCTCTCCCCTGCGTCTCACTATTACTCCCTCTTTTCCTCACTCACTCACTCACCCACTCACCCCCACCTTCTGTCAATTACCTCACTCTCACTCAATCTCCCCCACAAAATACATACAGAAAACCAATCCCCTCTAATACATATAACCCCAACCCCCAAAGCATATTAAAAAATACAGCCCCAAAGCATATTAAAAAATACACCCCTCTTGCCCCAAAGCATATTAAAAAATATACCCCCCAGGCCCCAATGCATATAAAAAAATACCCCCACGCCCCCAATGCATATTTAAAAAGACTACCACAATACATATTAAAAAAAATCATCCCCCAATACATATAAACCCCCCCAATACATGTAAAAGACCCCCACCCCCAATACATAAGACCCCCAATACATATTAAAAAGACCCCCCCATCCCCAGTGCATATTGAAGACCTCACACCCCCAGTGCATATTGAAGACCTCACACCCCCAGTGCATATTAAAGACCCCCACACCCCCAGTGCATATTAAAGTCCCCACACCCCCAGTGCATATTAAAGACCCCCACACCCCCAGTGCATATTAAAGACCCCACACCCCCAGTGCATATTAAAGACCCCCACACCCCCAGTGCATATTAAAGACCTCACACCCCCAGTGCATATTAAAGACCTCACACCCCCAGTGCATATTAAAGACCCCACACCCCCAGTGCATATTAAAGACCTCACACCCCCAGTGCATATTAAAGACCCCACACCCCCAGTGCATATTAAAGACCCCACACCCCCAGTGCATATTAAAGACCCCACACCCCCAGTGCATATTAAAGACCCCACACCCCCAGTGCATATTAAAGACCCCCACACCCCCAGTGCATATTAAAGACCCCACACCCCCAGTGCATATTAAAGACCCCCACACCCCCAGTGCATATTAAAGACCCCCACACCCCCAGTGCATATTAAAGACCCCACACCCCCAGTGCATATTAAAGACCCCACACCCCCAGTGCATATTAAAGACCCCACACCCCCAGTGCATATTAAAGACCCCCACACCCCCAGTGCATATTAAAGACCCCCACACCCCCAGTGCATATTAAAGACCCCACACCCCCAGTGCATATTAAAGACCCCCACACCCCCAGTGCATATTAAAGACCTCACACCCCCAGTGCATATTAAAGACCTCACACCCCCAGTGCATATTAAAGACCCCACACCCCCAGTGCATATTAAAGACCTCACACCCCCAGTGCATATTAAAGACCCCCACACCCCCAGTGCATATTAAAGACCTCACACCCCCAGTGCATATTAAAGACCCCACACCCCCAGTGCATATTAAAGACCCCCACACCCCCAGTGCATATTAAAGACCCCCACACCCCCAGTGCATATTAAAGACCCCCACACCCCCAGTGCATATTAAAGACCCCACACCCCCAGTGCATATTAAAGACCCCACACCCCCAGTGCATATTAAAGACCCCCACACCCCCAGTGCATATTAAAGACCCCCACACCCCCAGTGCATATTAAAGACCCCCACACCCCCAGTGCATATTAAAGACCCCCACACCCCCAGTGCATATTAAAGACCCCCACACCCCCAGTGCATATTAAAGACCCCCACACCCCCAGTGCATATTAAAGACCCCCACACCCCCAGTGCATATTAAAGACCCCACACCCCCAGTGCATATTAAAGACCCCACACCCCAATACATATAAAAAGCAGAGACTTACCTTGTGGATGGTGAGGCCGGGTCCAGTGGCTGTGGGGACCCGGCGGGCAGCGCTGCAAGTTGAGCCCGACCCCTGGCCAGGTCCTACTGCCGGTCCTCTCATGGCTGGGCCCCTGCCCTCCCTCAGCTGCAGGCCTGTATCCCTCTGTCCCACGCCGAGCATCCAACATCAGCGCGCGTGCCGGAAGCTGGGCCACGCTTACTTCCAGCGCGAGAGGACCGGAGCCACCTTTCTTGTTGGGGGGGGGGGGGGAGATGTGTGTGTATATATATACACACACACATCTCTCTCCCCCCCCGCCCCCCCAGACAGCTGGCTCCGGTCCTCTCGCGTCCGGGCCCTCAGCTGCAGGCCTCTATCCCTCTATCCCACACGGAGCTTCCGATGCTGCTGCGCGACGGGCCTCTCTGACGTCAGTGCGCTGGAAGTAAGCGTGGCCCAGCTTCCGGCACGCGCGCTATATATATATAGATAGATAGATACATATATATATACACACACACACACCTTATGGTGGGTGAAAAAGGCGAGCACATTCACATGTCTTTGACAGGTCTGCAACCCTGCTTTCGCCATTATCCCCTAGCACACAGCGCTTCCACTGCAGCAAGGGATTCTGGGAAATCACATGCAAATGAGCACACAGTGTCACCTTTGCCTAAAATCCATTTTTACATGGAACACTTATAATCTAATATTGGCTGCATTAGGCTACCCTTATAGTGCCAGCGACGTCAGGCTGCGGTCGCTGGAAAAATCAAATTGAGATGACTTCCGGCGATCGCGACCAAGCCATCGCGTCGCGCTTACTATAAGCGCACATGATGGCTGCAACGTCGCGTCGCTGTCACCGGCACTATAAGCGCAGCCTAACACAGCTTTTAAGCACAGCACGGGTTAAGATCCAAAGCCAGTAAACCCACTCACAGACAGCTGTTTCGACCTTTTGGGTCTCAGTGTGAGGCTGGCTGTACAGGCAGTCCTCGTTTTACAACGCTTCGCTTTACAACGAATGGCTTATCCAACGCTATGCAATGCATACCTATGTTCATTTTTACAACGCCAAAATGGCTTATCCAACGCTCTTACGACGCTTTGCAACGTTGTGTATGTGTGTATATATATATACATTCACATAAACAACGTTACAAAGCGTCGTAAGAGCATATATATATATATATATATAATATTATACTATATAATATTATATTATACTATATAATATATTATTTATTATGTTATATTATATATATAATACAGTATATACACTATATAATTTATGTGTGTGCTGCATATCTTATTGCCTGCGTAAAATATTTGGTGTATTTTAGTGTTAAAAATGCCTTCAGGAACGGAACCTTTCATTTAAACAGTGTTCCTATGGGAAAACGTGTTTCGCTTTACAACGCCATTTTGAGTAACGCAATGTGTTGGATAACCGAGGACTGCCTGTACAGGCTTTGCAATTTTAAGGCTGGGTAGGTTTCACCACACATTAGATGAGTTATTGTGGGTGAAACCTTATGTAATGTACATACATACATACAAAACTGTCTCTCGGGCTAGATGCAAACAATAACCTCTAAGGCTGGTGACTCATTCCGTGTTTTATTACGTGGATGCCTCAGGCTGTTTTATGGGCCAAAAACATGAATCTCTTGTGTTTCTCCTGATTTTAAAATGTTGCAAAACAAATAGCTTGTCTCAGAAACGAATGAGGGCACAAAGTCTAAATAGAGGACTGCTAATCCCTAATTAACTCATCCCCAGAGACAAGTTTCAGCTTGCGTTGGTATGAGAACCTGTGACATACACACATTGAATTGCTGAGGTCTGAGTGGCAATTGTTCTTTAAAGTGTTGGTAAGGTTGGGCAAAAACAATATATTGTATGTATTTTGCAGTCTGAAGTTGCGGACTAAAGACAATTAATGGCAATGATACTGTATGTTTATTGGGATAAATATGGGGGACTGACACACTTAAAAGATTCAGAAAAAAAAGGTCTCTGTTTACTAAGGTCTTCCAGCTGTAAAACTAGGGCAAAAGAAGTGCAACAAATGTACCATAATGCCTAACTATAGCTCCTCTTATTGCTCCCTATAACTCCTTTTACTCCATACAGTATAACCACTACCGATAACTCCTCCTATTCCATATAATCACTCCCTATAACTCCTCCTATTCCATATAATCACTCCCTATAACTCCTCCTATTGCTCCATATAACCCCTCCCTATAACTCCTCCTATTGCTCCATATAACCCCTCCCTATAACTCCTCCTCTTGCTTCATATAACCGCTCCCTATAACTCCTCCTATTGCTCCATATAACCACTCCCTATAACTCCTCCTATTACTCTGTATAACCGCTCCCTATAACTCCTCCTATTGCTCCATATAACCACTCCCTATAACTCCTCCTATTACTCTGTATAACCGCTCCCTATAACTCCTCCTATTGCTCCATATAACCACTCCCTATAACTCCTCCTCCATATAACCACTCCCTATAACTCCTTCTCCATATAACCACTCCCTATAACTCCTCCTCCATATAACCACTCCCTATAACTCTTCCTCTATACAGTATAACACATTTAAACACATACACTATTTCATTCTTTGATGTTATTAGCTGAGCGATGTGTACAGTATAGTATATATATACACACGCGTGTATATGTATGTGTGTGTATATATATATATATATATATATATATATATTAATATATATATATATATACATACACAGCGCTCAGCTAATAACATCAAAGAATGAAATAGTGTATGTGTTTAAATGTTGCAACAAATGTATAACATTGTGTGCAAATAATTGGCAGTGAGTCAAAAAATGTAGCAAAAATTAGATATATAGTCCGTAAATAATCTTGTTGGGGGATACATACATATACACACACATACCCCCCCCCTTTCATACACATGCGTCATACATATAAGAGGTGTGTGTGTGTGTGTGTGTGTGTGTGTGTATGTATATATATATATATATATATATATATATATATATATATATATATATATATATATCATACACATTTTGAGTTATGGTGGGAGAAAAAGGCGACAAGAAACCTCCACCTTCACATGTCTGTGAATGGTTTCTCTGGCTTTGCATCTGATTCCCATGCTGTGCTTAAAAGCATAAGCATTAGCTTATAAGGGTTCCATGTAAAAATGTATTTCAGGCAAAATGTGACCCGGTGTGCTCATTTGCATGTCATTTCCCAAAATCCCTTGCTGTAGTGGATGCACTATATGCTAGGTGATAATGATGAAAGGCAGGGTTGCATACCTGTGAATGTACTCAAAGTGATCTTTTTATTTGATATCTAAATCTATATATATAGTCTAGATATAGATATATATCGTGTTAGCAGAGCTTAATAATCAAAAACGAATAGACGATACCGTTCTGTGGCTAACATAATGCTTTTATTTGTGCGAGCTATCGAGATACACTGATCTCTTCTTCTGGCGGTGTTACATGACTGCTAAAGGCCATGTCTATACATACTGTGCTATATGAATGCACACTCACCTGTCTCTTTCACATACAAATGTACAATGTAATTCTATCCCTATGTACCAATAGGGACCACATAGTATCTTTCAAACTCTTCTCTTTCCATCCAGCCCCAAAGTTTCAAATTTGACTGTCCAAGAGGGGAAATTTGCTCCACACCCCCTGCCCTGTAACTCCTCCAATTGCTTCATATAACTGCTGTCTTTGAAACGGACCATTTGCAGCTGGAGAGATTTACACAGATAGACTGGAGCCACTATTAGTGGTCTAAGGGGCTTATGCAGAGAGGAACGTTAAAAAAGTTTAAAATGGCTGTAAAATAACCACAGATTTGCCGTTAGTGAAGGTGTTATGCAGGGAACGTCGTTAACTCATTTCGGCAAAAAACTGCAAATTGCCAACTTTTCCTGGCTATTTGAAACTCGCCATACTAATGCACATATTGGCGTGTTCCAGCGATTCGGAGCTTCTGGAATACAACGCAATATTAGCATGGCGAGTTTCAGGTTCTCGCCACGAGTTTGGCGAGTTTTACAGCTCTGAAAAATTTTCAGAGCACTTTTAAAAATCGCGCCATTTTCTCCCGAGTTTAAGGATTTCTGGCTAGTTTTTTCGCCAGAAGATGGCGCTATTTCCTTATCTATGCTCTCTGCATGAGCCCCTAAGAGTGATGATTACTACTACTTTTTGACACCTAGAATTCAGCTATTTTTCATTTTCATATCCAGAGGACCACTACTTTTTATTTTACCACCATGAGTACCACAGCATTTTATTTTCACATCCAGAGTAACGCTACTTATTTCTTTACTCCCAGAGTACGACTTATTTTTTTTAAATTCTATTTTTTGTTGGAAACTACTACTTCAGACACCCACCTGCACATAATAAAAAAGTGCTCGATAGCGCTCTAACAAACCCCAAAAATATATAAAATAACCACTTAATAATGTGTAAATTCGTGAAAAGTGATATAAACAATTGTAAATAATTGTGCCTAAAATAACAAAGTGCACTATATTGAATAAAGTGAATAAGAGACTGCAAACACACTACAACCCTTGGATAAAGACTGTTCCACTTGTCTTGCATCAACTGTTTCTCCAAAAAAGGCCAGGGGAGCGTGTCTCGTAGTCATAAAAAATAAATGAAAACATCACATAGTACAGTAATGTTAAAATACAGTGATTTTGTGTGCGAGGCTCAAAAATGACTACTCACATGAAGGTAGCCAAAATCAAGCAGCCATCCAACTTAGGGGGTGAATGTACCCTGTGAATATGCAGCAGCCACCAACACTCTGTATGATCAAGATAGGTGAAAAATGGATAGCGGGTAACAGGTATACAGGGAGTCGCGATCTCCTGGGTTCCTCATTGTCCTCCGCTTCACTGGAACACTGTATCCACACCGGGGCTCCCGTCACGTCACTTCTGGTGCGTCGAGAGAACCGGTGGACCTGATGGTAGGAGTGGATTCTTGGTGTTCCTCCTCTTTGGTATTGCTGGACTGAAACTCTACGCGTTTCGCCGTTGTATGCTTACGGCTTCGTCAGGAGTGTCAATTGGCTGCAAATCCTACTTTAAATACCCTTAAGCCCTCCCCTATATTAAACAATTGAAAAACAAATTAAAACATCATTTGTTTTTCAATTGTTTATGCCATGTGGGGCAATTTTTAATTTTTTTTTAATATGTGCTCATTTGTCCATTCTATTTCCGCCCACCTCATATGTTGTACCTTATAATATGTTAAAATAAGGGAGGTCTTAGGGGCAATCTAAATGTGATACACCTGCCCACTCTATCCTGCCCACTTCACTTACAATTATAATGATGTATTCATTAGCCAATAGGATGTTCGTATAGGGGAGGGCTTAAGGGTATTTAAAGTAGGATTTGCAGCCAATTGACACTCCTGACGAAGCCGTAAGCATACAACGGCGAAACGCGTAGAGTGTTTCAGTCCAGCAATACCCAAGAGGAGGAACACCAAGAATCCACTCCTACCATCAGGTCCGCCGGTTCTCTCGATGCACCGGAAGTAACGTGACGGGAGCCCCGGCGTGGATACAGTATTCCGGTGAAGCGGAGGACAACGAGGAACCCAGGGGATCGCGACTCCCTGTATACCTGTTACCCGCTATCCATTTTTCGCCTATCTTGATCATACAGAGTGTTGGTGGCTGGTGGCTGCTGCATATTCACAGGGCACATCCACCCCCTAAGTTGGATGTCTGCTTGATTTTGGCTACCTTCATGTGAGTAGTCATTTTTGAGCCTCGTACACAAAATCACTGTATTTTAACATTACTGTACTATGTGATGTTTTCATTTATTTTTTATGACTACGAGACACGCTCCCCTGGCCTTTTTTGGAGACCCACCTGCACATGCCAATTTCCGGAAGAGGTTTTCAAAATAAAATCTGTTTTACAACTCGCCACCAATCCCTGCATCACTGGAATCGCTGATACATTGTTTCTCCAGATACCTGGGAGGCCCTAAAAAATGTTCTACTAAGATAAACGTTTGTGCAAAAAGACATAACTATTTGTATTTGTATGTGATCAAGAAAGGGCTAGGAAAAGGCAACTTGTAATAAATAATGATATTTTTGCCCCCTTTCATGGGACAGGTCGGCAAATATGGAGTATGTATAGAAGGCCAATAGTTAAAATAGGCTTTGGTATAGGTGACACGGCTTTATTCGCTTAGGCTTAATCATTGAGTGGCTAGAGGACGCAGCGCGACGCTAAGTTATTATTTGAACATGTCTATCACTGGAAATGTTAATCCAACAACATTTTGTTTGTTCTGCAGCTACACAAAGTACAACAGATACGCCAATTACCTCAGCGACAACAGCTGCACAAATCACAACTACAATACCCACAACAACGGCAGACACAACGGCAGAGACAACTGCAACAACTAAAGCAACAACAACAGCACTACCAACCACAACTGCAGCAACAACAGACACACCAACCACAACTGCAGCAACAACAGACACACCAACAACAACTGCAGCAACTACAGCTGCAGCAACCACAACTGCAGCAACAACAGACACACCAAGCACAACTGCAGCAACAACAGACACACCAACCACAACAGCAGCAACAACAGACACGCCAACCACAACTGCAGCAACTACAGCTGCACCAACTACAACTGCAGCAACAACAGACACTCCAACCACAACTGCAGCAACAACAGACACGCCAACCACAACTGCAGCAACAACAGACACGCCAACCACAACTGCAGCAACAACAGCTGCACCAACTACAACTGCAGCAACAACAGACACACCAACCACAACTGCAGCAACAACAGACACACCAACAACAACTGCAGCAACTACAGCTGCAGCAACCACAACTGCAGCAACAACAGACACACCAAGCACAACTGCAGCAACAACAGACACACCAACCACAACAGCAGCAACAACAGACACGCCAACCACAACTGCAGCAACTACAGCTGCACCAACTACAACTGCAGCAACAACAGACACTCCAACCACAACTGCAGCAACAACAGACACGCCAACCACAACTGCAGCAACAACAGACACGCCAACCACAACTGCAGCAACTACAGCTGCACCAACTACAACTGCAGCAACAACAGCAGCACCAACTACAACTGCAGCAACAACAGACACTCCAACCACAACTGCAGCAACAACAGACACACCAACCACAACTTCTGTAACAACAGACACGCCAACCACAACTGCAGCAACAACAGACACACCAACCACAACTGCAGCAACAACAGACACTCCAACCACAACTGCAGCAACAACAGACACACCAACCACAACTGCAGCAACTACAGCTGCACCAACTACAACTGCAGCAACAACAGACACTCCAACCACAACTGCAGCAACAACAGACACGCCAACCACAACTGCAGCAACAACAGACACGCCAACCACAACTGCAGCAACAACAGCTGCACCAACTACAACTGCAGCAACAACAGACACACCAACCACAACTGCAGCAACAACAGACACACCAACAACAACTGCAGCAACTACAGCTGCAGCAACCACAACTGCAGCAACAACAGACACACCAAGCACAACTGCAGCAACAACAGACACACCAACCACAACAGCAGCAACAACAGACACGCCAACCACAACTGCAGCAACTACAGCTGCACCAACTACAACTGCAGCAACAACAGACACTCCAACCACAACTGCAGCAACAACAGACACGCCAACCACAACTGCAGCAACAACAGACACGCCAACCACAACTGCAGCAACTACAGCTGCACCAACTACAACTGCAGCAACAACAGCAGCACCAACTACAACTGCAGCAACAACAGACACTCCAACCACAACTGCAGCAACAACAGACACACCAACCACAACTTCTGTAACAACAGACACGCCAACCACAACTGCAGCAACAACAGACACACCAACCACAACTGCAGCAACAACAGACACTCCAACCACAACTGCAGCAACAACAGACACACCAACCACAACTGCAGCAACTACAGCTGCACCAACTACAACTGCAGCAAAAACAGACACTCCAACCACAACTGCAGCAACAACAGACACACCAACCACAACTGCAGCAACAACAGACACACCAACCACAACTGCAGCAACTACAGCTGCACCAACTACAACTGCAGCAACAACAGACACTCCAACCACAACTGCAGCAACAACAGACACACCAACCACAACTGCAGCAACAACAGACACACCAACCACAACTGCAGCAACAACAGCAGCACCAACTACAACTGCAGCAACAACAGACACTCCAACCACAACTGCAGCAACAACAGACACACCAATCACAACTTCTGTAACAACAGACACGCAAACAACAACTGCAGCAACAACAGACACGCCAACCACAACTGCAGCAACTACAGCTGCACCAACTACAACTGCAGCAACAACAGACACACCAACAACAACTGCAGCAACAACAGACACTACAACCACAACTGCAGCAACAACAGACACACCAACCACAACAGCAGCAACTACAGCTGCACCAACTACAACTGTAGCAACAACAGACACACCAACCACAACTGCACCAACAACAGACACACCAACCACAACAGCAGCAACTACAGCTGCACCAACTACAACTGCAGCAACAACAGACACTCCAAGTACAACTGCAGCAACAACAGACACTCCAACCACAACTGCAGCAACAACAGACACACCAACCACAACAGCAGCAACTACAGCTGCACCAACTACAACTGCAGCAACAACAGATAAACCAACAACAACTGCAGCAACAACAGACACACCAACCACAACTGCAGCAACAACAGCAGCACCTACCACAACTGCAGCAACAACAGACACACCAACCACAACTGCAGCAACAACAGACACACCAACCACAACTGCAGAAACTACAGCTGCACCAACCACAACTGCAGCAACAACAGACACACCAACCACAACTGCAGCAACAACAGCAGCATCAACTACAACTGCAGCAACAACAGACACTCCAACCACAACTTCTGTAACAACAGACACACCAACCACAACTGCAGCAACTACAGCTGCACCAACTACAACTGCAGCAACAACAGACACACCAACCACAACTGCAGCAACAACAGCAGCACCTACCACAACTGCAGCAACAACAGACACACCAACCACAACTGCAGCAACAACAGACACACCAACCACAACTGCAGCAACAACAGACACTCCAACCACAACTGCAGCAACAACAGACACACCAACCACAACTGCAGCAACAACAGCAGCACCAACTACAACTGCAGCAACAACAGACACTCCAACCACAACTGCAGCAACAACAGACACACCAACCACAACTTCTGTAACAACAGACACGCCAACCACAACTGCAGCAACAACAGACACGCCAACCACAACTGCAGCAACTACAGCTGCACCAACTACAACTGCAGCAACAACAGACACACCAACAACAACTGCAGCAACAACAGACACACCAACCACAACTGCAGCAACAACAGACACACCAACCACAACAGCAGCAACTACAGCTGCACCAACTACAACTGTAGCAACAACAGACACACCAACCACAACTGCAGCAACAACAGACACACCAACCACAACAGCAGCAACTACAGCTGCAGCAACAACAGACACTCCAACCACAACTGCAGCAACAACAGACACACCAACCACAACTTCTGTAACAACAGACACGCCAACTACAACTGCAGCAACAACAGACACGCCAACCACAACTGCAGCAACTACAGCTGCACCAACTACAACTGCAGCAACAACAGACACTCCAACCACAACTGCAGCAACAACAGACACACCAACCACAACTTCTGTAACAACAGACACACCGACCACTACTGCAGCAACAACAGTAGCACCTACCACAACTGCAGCAACAACAGACACACCAACCACAACTGCAGCAACAACAGACACACCAACCACAACTGCAGCAACTACAGCTGCACCAACTACAACTGCAGCAACAACAGACACTCCAACCACAACTGCAGCAACAACAGACACTCCAACCACAACTGCAGCAACAACAGACACACCAACCACAACTGCAGCAACAACAGACACTCCAACCACAACTGCAGCAACAACAGACACACCAACCACAACTGCAGCAACAACAGCAGCACCAACTACAACTGCAGCAACAACAGACACTCCAACCACAACTGCAGCAACAACAGATACACCAACCACAACTTCTGTAACAACAGACACGCAAACCACAACTGCAGCAACAACAGACACGCCAACCACAACTGCAGCAACTACAGCTGCACCAACTACAACTGCAGCAACAACAGACACACCAACAACAACTGCAGCAACAACAGACACACCAACAACAACTGCAGCAACAACAGACACACCAACCACAACTGCAGCAACAACAGACACACCAACCACAACAGCAGCAACTACAGCTGCACCAACTACAACTGTAGCAACAACAGACACACCAACCACAACTGCACCAACAACAGACACACCAACCACAACAGCAGCAACTACAGCTGCACCAACTACAACTGCAGCAACAACAGACACTCCAAGTACAACTGCAGCAACAACAGACACACCAACCACAACTTCTGTAACAACAGACACGCCAACCACAACTGCAGCAACAACAGACACGCCAACCACAACTGCAGGAACTACAGCTGCACCAACTACAACTGCAGCAACAACAGACACACCAACAACTGCAGCAACAACAGACACTCCAACCACAACTGCAGCAACAACAGACACACCAACCACAACAGCAGCAACTACAGCTGCACCAACAACAACTGCAGCAACAACAGACACACCAACCACAACTGCAGCAACAACAGCAGCACCTACCACAACTGCAGCAACAACAGACACACCAACCACAACTGCAGCAACAACAGACACACCAACCACAACTGCAGCAACTACAGCTGCACCAACTACAACTGCAGCAACAACAGACACTCCAACCACAACTTCTGTAACAACAGACACGCCAACCACAACTGCAGCAACAACAGACACGCCAACCACAACTGCAGCAACTACAGCTGCACCAACTACAACTGCAGCAACAACAGACACACCAACAACAACTGCAGCAACAACAGACACACCAACCACAACTGCAGCAACAACAGACACACCAACCACAACAGCAGCAACAACAGACACACCAACCACAACTGCAGCAACAACAGCAGCACCAACTACAACTGCAGCAACAACAGACACTCCAACCACAACTTCTGTAACAACAGACACACCAACCACAACTGCAGCAACTACAGCTGCACCAACTACAACTGCAGCAACAACAGACACACCAACCACAACTGCAGCAACAACAGCAGCACCTACCACAACTGCAGCAACAACAGACACACCAACCACAACTGCAGCAACAACAGACACACCAACCACAACTGCAGCAACAACAGACACTCCAACCACAACTGCAGCAACAACAGACACACCAACCACAACTGCAGCAACAACAGCAGCACCAACTACAACTGCAGCAACAACAGACACTCCAACCACAACTGCAGCAACAACAGACACACCAACCACAACTTCTGTAACAACAGACACGCCAACCACAACTGCAGCAACAACAGACACGCCAACCACAACTGCAGCAACTACAGCTGCACCAACTACAACTGCAGCAACAACAGACACACCAACAACAACTGCAGCAACAACAGACACACCAACCACAACTGCAGCAACAACAGACACACCAACCACAACAGCAGCAACTACAGCTGCACCAACTACAACTGTAGCAACAACAGACACACCAACCACAACTGCAGCAACAACAGACACACCAACCACAACAGCAGCAACTACAGCTGCAGCAACAACAGACACTCCAACCACAACTGCAGCAACAACAGACACACCAACCACAACTTCTGTAACAACAGACACGCCAACTACAACTGCAGCAACAACAGACACGCCAACCACAACTGCAGCAACTACAGCTGCACCAACTACAACTGCAGCAACAACAGACACTCCAACCACAACTGCAGCAACAACAGACACACCAACCACAACTTCTGTAACAACAGACACACCGACCACAACTGCAGCAACAACAGTAGCACCTACCACAACTGCAGCAACAACAGACACACCAACCACAACTGCAGCAACAACAGACACACCAACCACAACTGCAGCAACTACAGCTGCACCAACTACAACTGCAGCAACAACAGACACTCCAACCACAACTGCAGCAACAACAGACACTCCAACCACAACTGCAGCAACAACAGACACACCAACCACAACTGCAGCAACAACAGACACTCCAACCACAACTGCAGCAACAACAGACACACCAACCACAACTGCAGCAACAACAGCAGCACCAACTACAACTGCAGCAACAACAGACACTCCAACCACAACTGCAGCAACAACAGATACACCAACCACAACTTCTGTAACAACAGACACGCAAACCACAACTGCAGCAACAACAGACACGCCAACCACAACTGCAGCAACTACAGCTGCACCAACTACAACTGCAGCAACAACAGACACACCAACAACTGCAGCAACAACAGACACTCCAACCACAACTGCAGCAACAACAGACACACCAACCACAACAGCAGCAACTACAGCTGCACCAACAACAACTGCAGCAACAACAGACACACCAACCACAACTGCAGCAACAACAGCAGCACCTACCACAACTGCAGCAACAACAGACACACCAACCACAACTGCAGCAACAACAGACACACCAACCACAACTGCAGCAACTACAGCTGCACCAACTACAACTGCAGCAACAACAGACACTCCAACCACAACTTCTGTAACAACAGACACGCCAACCACAACTGCAGCAACAACAGACACGCCAACCACAACTGCAGCAACTACAGCTGCACCAACTACAACTGCAGCAACAACAGACACACCAACAACAACTGCAGCAACAACAGACACACCAACCACAACTGCAGCAACAACAGACACACCAACCACAACAGCAGCAACAACAGACACACCAACCACAACTGCAGCAACAACAGCAGCACCAACTACAACTGCAGCAACAACAGACACTCCAACCACAACTTCTGTAACAACAGACACACCAACCACAACTGCAGCAACTACAGCTGCACCAACTACAACTGCAGCAACAACAGACACACCAACCACAACTGCAGCAACAACAGCAGCACCTACCACAACTGCAGCAACAACAGACACACCAACCACAACTGCAGCAACAACAGACACACCAACCACAACTGCAGCAACAACAGACACTCCAACCACAACTGCAGCAACAACAGACACACCAACCACAACTGCAGCAACAACAGCAGCACCAACTACAACTGCAGCAACAACAGACACTCCAACCACAACTGCAGCAACAACAGACACACCAACCACAACTTCTGTAACAACAGACACGCCAACCACAACTGCAGCAACAACAGACACGCCAACCACAACTGCAGCAACTACAGCTGCACCAACTACAACTGCAGCAACAACAGACACACCAACAACAACTGCAGCAACAACAGACACACCAACCACAACTGCAGCAACAACAGACACACCAACCACAACAGCAGCAACTACAGCTGCACCAACTACAACTGTAGCAACAACAGACACACCAACCACAACTGCAGCAACAACAGACACACCAACCACAACAGCAGCAACTACAGCTGCAGCAACAACAGACACTCCAACCACAACTGCAGCAACAACAGACACACCAACCACAACTTCTGTAACAACAGACACGCCAACTACAACTGCAGCAACAACAGACACGCCAACCACAACTGCAGCAACTACAGCTGCACCAACTACAACTGCAGCAACAACAGACACTCCAACCACAACTGCAGCAACAACAGACACACCAACCACAACTTCTGTAACAACAGACACACCGACCACAACTGCAGCAACAACAGTAGCACCTACCACAACTGCAGCAACAACAGACACACCAACCACAACTGCAGCAACAACAGACACACCAACCACAACTGCAGCAACTACAGCTGCACCAACTACAACTGCAGCAACAACAGACACTCCAACCACAACTGCAGCAACAACAGACACTCCAACCACAACTGCAGCAACAACAGACACACCAACCACAACTGCAGCAACAACAGACACTCCAACCACAACTGCAGCAACAACAGACACACCAACCACAACTGCAGCAACAACAGCAGCACCAACTACAACTGCAGCAACAACAGACACTCCAACCACAACTGCAGCAACAACAGATACACCAACCACAACTTCTGTAACAACAGACACGCAAACCACAACTGCAGCAACAACAGACACGCCAACCACAACTGCAGCAACTACAGCTGCACCAACTACAACTGCAGCAACAACAGACACACCAACAACAACTGCAGCAACAACAGACACACCAACAACAACTGCAGCAACAACAGACACACCAACCACAACTGCAGCAACAACAGACACACCAACCACAACAGCAGCAACTACAGCTGCACCAACTACAACTGTAGCAACAACAGACACACCAACCACAACTGAACCAACAACAGACACACCAACCACAACAGCAGCAACTACAGCTGCACCAACTACAACTGCAGCAACAACAGACACTCCAAGTACAACTGCAGCAACAACAGACACACCAACCACAACTTCTGTAACAACAGACACGCCAACCACAACTGCAGCAACAACAGACACGCCAACCACAACTGCAGGAACTACAGCTGCACCAACTACAACTGCAGCAACAACAGACACACCAACAACTGCAGCAACAACAGACACTCCAACCACAACTGCAGCAACAACAGACACACCAACCACAACAGCAGCAACTACAGCTGCACCAACAACAACTGCAGCAACAACAGACACACCAACCACAACTGCAGCAACAACAGCAGCACCTACCACAACTGCAGCAACAACAGACACACCAACCACAACTGCAGCAACAACAGACACACCAACCACAACTGCAGCAACTACAGCTGCACCAACTACAACTGCAGCAACAACAGACACTCCAACCACAACTGCAGCAACAACAGACACACCAACCACAACTGCAGCAACTACAGCTGCACCAACCACAACTGCAGCAACAACAGACACACCAACCACAACTGCAGCAACAACAGCAGCATCAACTACAACTGCAGCAACAACAGACACTCCAACCACAACTGCAGCAACAACAGACACACCAACAACAACTTCTGTAACAACAGACACACCAACCACAACTGCAGCAACTACAGCTGCACCAACTACAACTGCAGCAACAACAGACACACCAACCACAACTGCAGCAACAACAGCAGCACCTACCACAACTGCAGCAACAACAGACACACCAACCACAACTGCAGCAACAACAGACACACCAACCACAACTGCAGCAACAACAGACACTCCAACCACAACTGCAGCAACAACAGACACACCAACCACAACTGCAGCAACAACAGCAGCACCAACTACAACTGCAGCAACAACAGACACTCCAACCACAACTGCAGCAACAACAGACACACCAACCACAACTGCAGCAACTACAGCTGCACCAACTACAACTGCAGCAACAACAGACACTCCAACCACAACTGCAGCAACAACAGACACACCAACCACAACTGCAGCAACAACAGACACTCCAACCACAACTGCAGCAACAACAGACACACCAACCACAACTGCAGCAACAACAGCAGCACCAACTACAACTGCAGCAACAACAGACACTCCAACCACAACTGCAGCAACAACAGACACACCAACCACAACTGCAGCAACAACAGACACTCCAACCACAACTGCAGCAACAACAGACACACCAACCACAACTGCAGCAACAACAGCAGCACCTACCACAACTGCAGCAACAACAGACACACCAACCACAACTGCAGCAACAACAGACACACCAACCACAACTGCAGCAACTACAGCTGCACCAACTACAACTGCAGCAACAACAGACACTCCAACCACAACTGCAGCAACAACAGACACACCAACCACAACTGCAGCAACAACAGACACTCCAACCACAAATGCAGCAACAACAGACACACCAACCACAACTGCAGCAACAACAGACACGCCAACCACAACTGCAGCAACTACAGCTGCACCAACTACAACTGCAGCAACAACAGACACTCCAACCACAACTGCAGCAACAACAGACACACCAACCACAACTGCAGCAACAACAGACACTCCAACCACAACTGCAGCAACAACAGCAGCACCAACTACAACTGCAGCAACAACAGACACTCCAACCACAACTGCAGCAACAACAGACACACCAACCACAACTGCAGCAACAACAGCAGCACCTACCACAACTGCAGCAACAACAGACACACCAACCACAACTGCAGCAACAACAGACACACCAACCACAACTGCAGCAACTACAGCTGCACCAACTACAACTGCAGCAACAACAGACACTCCAACCACAACTGCAGCAACAACAGACACACCAACCACAACTGCAGCAACTACAGCTGCACCAACCACAACTGCAGCAACAACAGACACACCAACCACAACTGCAGCAACAACAGCAGCATCAACTACAACTGCAGCAACAACAGACACTCCAACCACAACTGCAGCAACAACAGACACACCAACAACAACTTCTGTAACAACAGACACACCAACCACAACTGCAGCAACTACAGCTGCACCAACTACAACTGCAGCAACAACAGACACACCAACCACAACTGCAGCAACAACAGCAGCACCTACCACAACTGCAGCAACAACAGACACACCAACCACAACTGCAGCAACAACAGACACACCAACCACAACTGCAGCAACAACAGACACTCCAACCACAACTGCAGCAACAACAGACACACCAACCACAACTGCAGCAACAACAGCAGCACCAACTACAACTGCAGCAACAACAGACACTCCAACCACAACTGCAGCAACAACAGACACACCAACCACAACTGCAGCAACTACAGCTGCACCAACTACAACTGCAGCAACAACAGACACTCCAACCACAACTGCAGCAACAACAGACACACCAACCACATCTGCAGCAACAACAGACACACCAACCACAACTGCAGCAACAACAGACACACCAACCACAACTGCAGCAACAACAGCAGCACCAACTACAACTGCAGCAACAACAGACACTCCAACCACAACTGCAGCAACAACAGACACACCAACCACAACTGCAGCAACAACAGACACTCCAACCACAACTGCAGCAACAACAGACACACCAACCACAACTGCAGCAACAACAGCAGCACCTACCACAACTGCAGCAACAACAGACACACCAACCACAACTGCAGCAACAACAGACACACCAACCACAACTGCAGCAACTACAGCTGCACCAACTACAACTGCAGCAACAACAGACACTCCAACCACAACTGCAGCAACAACAGACACACCAACCACAACTGCAGCAACAACAGACACTCCAACCACAAATGCAGCAACAACAGACACACCAACCACAACTGCAGCAACAACAGACACGCCAACCACAACTGCAGCAACTACAGCTGCACCAACTACAACTGCAGCAACAACAGACACTCCAACCACAACTGCAGCAACAACAGACACACCAACCACAACTGCAGCAACAACAGACACTCCAACCACAACTGCAGCAACAACAGCAGCACCAACTACAACTGCAGCAACAACAGACACTCCAACCACAACTGCAGCAACAACAGAAACACCAACCACAACTGCAGCAACAACAGCAGCACCTACCACAACTGCAGCAACAACAGACACACCAACCACAACTGCAGCAACAACAGACACACCAACCACAACTGCAGCAACTACAGCTGCACCAACTACAACTGCAGCAACAACAGACACTCCAACCACAACTGCAGCAACAACAGACACACCAACCACAACTGCAGCAACAACAGACACTCCAACCACAACTGCAGCAACAACAGACACACCAACCACAACTGCAGCAACAACAGACACGCCAACCACAACTGCAGCAACTACAGCTGCACCAACTACAACTGCAGCAACAACAGACACTCCAACCACAACTGCAGCAACAACAGACACACCAACCACAACTGCAGCAACAACAGACACTCCAACCACAACTGCAGCAACAACAGACACACCAACCACAACTGCAGCAACAACAGCAGCACCAACTACAACTGCAGCAACAACAGACACTCCAACCACAACTGCAGCAACAACAGACACACCAACCACAACTTCTGTAACAACAGACACGCCAACCACAACTGCAGCAACTACAGCTGCACCAACTACAACTGCAGCAACAACAGACACTCCAACCACAACTGCAGCAACAACAGACACACCAACCACAACTGCAGCAACAACAGACACTCCAACCACAACTGCAGCAACAACAGACACACCAACCACAACTGCAGCAACAACAGACACTCCAACCACAACTGCAGCAACAACAGACACACCAACCACAACTGCAGCAACAACAGCAGCACCTACCACAACTGCAGCAACAACAGACACACCAACCACAACTGCAGCAACAACAGACACACCAACCACAACTGCAGCAACTACAGCTGCACCAACTACAACTGCAACAACAACAGACACTCCAACCACAACTGCAGCAACAACAGACACACCAACCACAACTGCAGCAACAACAGACACTCCAACCACAACTGCAGCAACAACAGACACACCAACCACAACTGCAGCAACTACAGCTGCACCAACTACAACTGCAGCAACAACAGACACACCAACAACAACTGCAGCAAGAACAGACACACCAACCACAACTGCAGCAACAACAGACACACCAACCACAACTGCAGCAACTACAGCTGCACCAACCACAACTGCAGCAACAACAGACACACCAACCACAACTGCAGCAACATCAGACACACCAACCACAACTGCAGCAACTACAGCTGCACCAACCACAACTGCAGCATCAACAGACACTCCAACCACAACTGCAGCAACAACAGACAAACCAACAACAACTTCTGTAACAACAGACACTCCAACCACAACTGCAGCAACAACAGCAGCACCAACCACAACTGTAGCAACAACAGACACACCAACCACAACTGCAGCAACAACAGACACTCCAACCACAACTGCAGCAACAACAGACACACCAACCACAACTGCAGCAACCACAGCTGCACCAACTACAACTGCAGCAACAACAGACACACCAACCACAACTGCAGCAACTACAGCTGCACCAAGTACAACTGCAGCAACAACAGACACTCCAACCACAACTGCAGCAACAACAGACACTCCAACCACAACTGCAGCAACAACAGACACACCAACCACAACTGCAGCAACCACAGCTGCACTAACTACAACTGCAGCAACAACAGACACACCAACCACAACTGCAGCAACTACAGCTGCACCAACTACAACTGCAGCAAAAACAAACACTCCAACCACAACTGCAGCAACAACAGACACACAAACCACAACTGCAGCAACTACAGACACGCCAACCACAACTGCAGCAACTACAGCTGCACCAACTACAACTGCAGCAACAACAGACACTCCAACCACAACTGCAGCAACAACAGACACACCAACCACAACTGCAGCAACTACAGCTGCACCAACTACAACTGCAGCAACAACAGACACTCCAACCACAACTGCAGCAATAACAGAACCACCAACTACAACTGCAGCAACAACAGACACTCCAACCACAACTGCAGCAACAACAGACACACCAACCACAACTGCAGCAACAACAGACACTCCAACCACAACTGCAGCAACAACAGACACACCAACCACAACTGCAGCAACAACAGCAGCACCAACTACAACTGCAGCAACAACAGACACTCCAACCACAACTGCAGCAACAACAGACACACCAACCACAACTGCAGCAACAACAGACACTCCAACCACAACTGCAGCAACAACAGACACACCAACCACAACTGCAGCAACAACAGCAGCACCTACCACAACTGCAGCAACAACAGACACACCAACCACAACTGCAGCAACAACAGACACTCCAACCACAACTGCAGCAACAACAGACACACCAACCACAACTGCAGCAACAACAGCAGCACCAACTACAACTGCAGCAACAACAGACACTCCAACCACAACTGCAGCAACAACAGACACACCAACCACAACTTCTGTAACAACAGACACGCCAACCACAACTGCAGCAACTACAGCTGCACCAACTACAACTGCAGCAACAACAGACACACCAACAACAACTGCAGCAACAACAGACACACCAACCACAACTGCAGCAACTACAGCTGCACCAACCACAACTGCAGCAACAACAGACACACCAACCACAACTGCAGCAACATCAGACACACCAACCACAACTGCAGCAACTACAGCTGCACCAACCACAACTGCAGCATCAACAGACACTCCAACCACAACTGCAGCAACAACAGACAAACCAACAACAACTTCTGTAACAACAGACACACCAACCACAACTGCAGCAACTACAGCTGCACCAACTACAACTGCAGCAACAACACACACTCCAACCACAACTGCAGCAACAACAGCAGCACCAACCACAACTGTAGCAACAACAGACACACCAACCACAACTGCAGCAACAACAGACACACCAACCACAACTGCAGCAACAACAGACACACAAACCACAACTGTAGCAACCACAGCTGCACCAACTACACCTGCAGCAACAACAGACACACCAACCACAACTGCAACAACTACAGCTGCACCAACTACAACTGCAGCAACAACAGACACTCCAACCACAACTGCAGCAACAACAGACACACCAACCACAACTGCAGCAACAACAGACACACCAACTACAACTGCAGCAACAACAGACACTCCAACCACAACTGCAGCAACAACAGACACACCAACCACAACTGCAGCAACCACAGCTGCACCAACTACAACTGCAGCAACAACAGACACACCAACCACAACTGCAGCAACTACAGCTGCACCAACTACAACTGCAGCAACTACAGACACGCCAACCACAACTGCAGCAACTACAGCTGCACCAACTACAACTGCAGCAACAACAGACACTCCAACTACAACTGCAGCAACAACAGCAGCAACAACTACAACTGCAGCAACAACAGACACACCAACCACAACTGCAGCAACAACTACAGCACCAACTACAACTGCAGCAACAACAGACACTCCAACCACAACTGCAGCAACAACAGACACACCAACCACAACTTCTGTAACAACAGACACGCCAACCACAACTGCAGCAACACCAGACACTCCAACCACAACTGCAGCAACAACAGCAGCACCAACTACAACTGCAACAACAACAGACACACCAACCACAACTGCAGCAACAACAGCAGCACCAACTACAACTGCAGCAACAACAGACACACCAACCACAACTGCAGCAACAACAGACACACCAACCACAACTGCAGCAACTACAGCTGCACCAACTACAACTGCAGCAACAACAGACACTCCAACCACAACTGCAGCAACTACAGCTGCACCAACTACAACTGCAGCAACAACAGACACTCCAACCACAACTGCAGCAATAACAGCAGCACCAACTACAACTGCAGCAACAACAGACACACCAACCACAACTGCAGCAACAACAGCAGCACCAACTACAACTGCAGCAACAACAGACACTCCAACCACAACTGCAGCAACAACAGACACACCAACCACAACTTCTGTAACAACAGACACGCCCGCCACAATTGCAGCAACAACAGACACTCCAACCACAACTGCAGCAACAACAGCAGCACCAACTACAACTGCAGCAACAACAGACACACCAACCACAACTTCTGTAACAACAGACACGCCAACCACAATTGCAGCAACAACAGACACTCCAACCACAACTGCAGCAACAACAGCAGCACCAACTACAACTGCAGCAACAACAGACACACCAACCACAACTGCAGCAACAACAGCAGCACCAACTACAACTGCAGCAACAACAGACACTCCAACCACAACTGCAGCAACAACAGACACACCAATCACAACTGCAGCAACAACAGCAGCACCAAACCCAACTGCAGCAACAACAGACGCAACAACTACAACTACAGCAACAACAGACACACCAACCACAACTGCAGCAACAACAGGCACACCAACAACAACTTCTGTAACAACAAACACGCTAACCACAACTGCAGCAACAACAGACACACCAACCACAACTGCAGCAACAACAGACACACCAACCACAACTGCAGCAGCTGCAGCAACCACAACTGCAGCAACAACAGACACACCAACCACATCTACTCCAACAACAGACACACCAACCACAACTGCAACAACTACAGCTGCAGCAACCACAACTGCAGCAACAACAGACACACCAACAACAACTGCAGCAACCACAGACACGCCAACCACAACTTCTCCAACAACAGACACACCAACAACAACTGCAGCAACTTCAGCTGCAGCAACCACAACTGCAGCAACAACAGACACACCTACCACAACTGCAGCAACCACAAACACACCAACCACAACTGCAGCAACAACAGACACACCAACAACAACTGCAGCAACAACAGACACGCCAACCTCAACTGCTGCAACAACAGACACACCAACCACAAATGCAGCAACAACAGACACACCAACAACAACTGCAACAACAACCGAAGCACCTACCACAACTACAGCAACAACAACAGCAGCACCAACCACAACTGCAGCAACAACAGACTCGCCAACCACAACTACTGCAACAACAGAAGCACCAACCACGACTGTAGCAACAACAGACACACCAACCACGACAATCTCTGCAACATCTTCACCAACCGCAGCTGTAAATCCCACATCAACAGCACTAACAGGTGAGTCCATGTGTCTAACCCATCCTATGTTAAATATTGTCTGTGACTGAATGATATTGTATAGGAATCAGAATAGACATTATGCTTATTGGATGATTGCATTGACAAGGGTAAAGAGTGTCTTTACCTGAAATACAAGCGTTCCTTAAGAGCATCCACATTACCAGTTTACAAGAGATTTGAATACCTACCTCACAGGGGCCCAAGTGGCCAGACATAGTGTGTCACCCGCATGTCTTCTTGTGAATAAAGTGCTGCACCAGCCTTCCAAATTATTTAGCATTTGAGCCTGATTCCTTACAACGATTATTCTAAAACAGTGAGTTTTTCTGTTGGAGTACTGGAGTACTCACTCTCTTTTTCATTGCTCAAGGGAAAACTAATACAATGAACATCAAAATATTTGGCGGCAGGAGTGACCTACATGATATGGTATGGTCTTTGGAGTGTGAAATTCGGTGCTAAGTAACCTACTGTATATTGTTTTTTTTGTCACTGAGTTTGAGGAAAATGTTGTCTACAATCACACAGGTAAGGTCTGTACACAAACAGTTACATTATATTGTCAGGAGCTGCTACCCTTTGCTTTGTTAGGTAGGAAGCCTTAGAACAAATTGAGGTTAGTATGAAGTACATTTTGAGCAATTTATGACAAAAAGTGTTTTCTGCATGAGGTGTGTGCACAATGCCTTCTCTGTCATTGAACAATCCTTCTAAACCCTCAACTAATACAGTGGCTACGACGATACCAGTTACAATAACAACAGCAACCACAGATACACCAACAACTACATCAGCAACAACAACTGTACCAACCGCAACTACAGCAACTACAGCAGTAACAACAGCTGCACCAACCACAACAGCTACACTAACCACAACTACAGAGACAACAACGGCTGCACCATCCACAACAGGTGAGTTCACATCTCTAATGTATGTTATGTTTAATATTGGTTCTGACTGAATTGTATTGTGTAAGGATATCATTGTATTGTGTACAGGGATAAGTGTGTCTTTACCCAAAGTACCAGAATTCTATCTTTAGCTTCAACAGAATCAGTTATTGGATATTAAAGTTTTACAATGTTATAATAACACAATGCAGGGTATGCACATCAGAAGATATGGGAGCAGGGGCGGCGTAGATGGAATTGTGCTGCCCATAGGGTGGAAAAGGCCACAGCCTTTATTTCTCTGTGTCTTAGACTGCATAATTAGATTGCAAGTTCTTTGGGGCAGGTACTAAAATGGGTTTGTAAAATTGAATATACTGGTCTGTATACACTGCAGCTTTATATATTATTAGTAACAGAGAAAATGTGCCCAAAGAGGTTAATATATAATATGGTGCTATACTGTACATTCAAAGACAGTAGGTGTAAATATAAGTGTGAGAGGAATATCATGATGAACAGTATCAACTAAGTGAATATGAATGTACAGTACTGAGCAACGTAAGTGGTGGTTATTTCATTTTTTTCTGGCTATTGAAATCATTTAGAGATGTGTTTTCAATTCAGACCTGAAGAAAATATAAAACGGTGTGAATGGTAAAGCTTAGTTTTGGCGTCAGTTTTACTGTAGACAATTAATCAAGCATGTACAGAGATCATACATGTTATGGATGCCCTGTTATGGATGTGACAAGCATGTACAGAGATCATATGGTACCCTGTTATGGATGTGACAAGCATGTACAGAGATCATATGGTACCCTGTTATGGATGTGACAAGCATGTACAGACATCATATGTTACCCTGTTATGGTTGTGACAAGCATGTACAGACATCATATGGTACCCTGTTATGGATGTGACACGCATGTACAGAGATCATATGGTACCCTGTTATGGATATGACAAGCATGTACAGAGATCATATGGTACCCTGTTATGGATGTGACAAGCATGTACAGACATCATATGTTACCCTGTTATGGATGTGAGAAGCATGTAGGAGAGACACATTCAATTGATATTAGTTCCCATTTGCTATTTTTGTTTCTGAGTTTTAGTAAATGTCTTGTTTACATTTACTGTAGGCAAATACGGTGTATACACACACACACACACACACACACACAAACATACAGAATCCATCTCTGGCCATTAGCTGCTACCATCTGTCTTGTTAGGGAGGGAGTCTATGGTGGATTGAGGTGAGGGCACTGTAAATTTTGAGCAATCTGTGACAAAGTACTTTCTGCGTGAAATGTGCACACAATGTCTGCTCTGTCATTGAAGAATCCTCTACACCCTCAACTACAGCATTAACCACAACTATAGCAGCCGCACCAACTACAACTACAGCAGTGACAGCAATTGCATCAATCCTAACAACAGCTGTGACAACACCAATTATAGCAGCAACAACAATAGATGCACAAACTATAACATCAGCAGCAACAATAACAACACCAACCACAAATACAGAAGAGATATCAACACCTGCAGGTACACCAGCGACAGTGGCACCAACCACATCTACAGAGACAACAACAGTTGCACTAGCCACAACTGTAGCAACAATAACAGCTGAATTATATACATCTTCAGAGACATCAACACTTGCAGAAACAACAACTACAGTGGCACCACCCACAACTATAGAGACTACAACAGTTGTACCAATCACAAATGCAGCATCAACAACAGCTGAACCAATTACAACTACAGCAGAGTCATCAACTCCTGTAGCAACCACATCTATAGAGACAACAACAGTTGTACCACTCACAACTACAGCTTTAACAACAGCTGAACAAACTATATCTACAGCAGAGACAACAACACCTGTAGCAACCACATCTACAGTGGTACCCACAACAACTATAGAGACAACAACAGTTGCACCAACCTCAACTGTAGAAACAACAACAATTGCCCCAATCACAACTGCAGCATCAACAACAGCTGCACAAACTACATCTACAGCAGAGACATCAACACCTGTAGCAACCACATCTACAGTGGCACAAACCACAACTATAGAGACAACAACAGTTGCACCAACAACAACTGTAGAAACAACAACAATTGCCCCAATCACAACTGCAGCATCAACAACAGCTGCACAAACTACATCTACAGCAGAGACATCAACACCTGTAGCAACCACATCTACAGTGGCACAAACCACAACTATTGAGACAACAACAGTTGCACCAACCTCAACTGTAGAAACAACAACATTGCCATCATCTAAATCTACAGAGACAACAACAGCTGTACCAATAACAACTACAGCATCAAGAACAACAGTTCCAACTACATCTATAGCAACAACAACAGTTTCACCATCCACAACTACAGCAGAAACAACAGTTGCACCAAGCACTACTGCAGCATCAACAACATCTGAACCAAGTACAGCTGCAGCAACAACTACAGTGGCACCGACCACAACTGTAGAGACAACAACAGTTGTACCAATCACAACTGCAGCATCAACAACAGCTGAAACAAGTACAACTTCAGCAGAGACATCAACAACTGTAGCTACCACATCTACAGTGGTACCTACAACAACAATAGAGACAACAACAGTTGCACCAACCACAACTGTAGAAACAACAACAATTGCCCCAATCACAACTGCAGCATCAACAACAGCTGCACAAACTACATCTACAGCAGAGACATCAAAACCTGTAGAAACCACATCTACAGTGGTACCCACAACAACTATAGAGACAACAACAGTTGCACCAACCTCAACTGTAGAAACAACAACATTGCCATCATCTACATCTACAGAGACAACAACAGCTGTACCAATAACAACTACAGCATCAAGAACAACTGTTCCAACTACATCTAAAGCAACAACAACAGCTTCACCACCCACAACTACAGCAGCAACAACAGTTGCACCAAGCACTACCGCAGCATCAACAACATATGAACCAAGTACAGCTGCAGCAAAAACTACAGAGGCACCGACCACAACTGTAGAGACAACAACAGTTGTACCAATCACAACTGCAGCATTAACAACAGCTGAAACAAGTACATCTACAGCAGAGACATCAACACCTTTAGCAACTACATCTACAGTGGTACCCACAAATATAGAGACAACAACAGTTGCACCAACCACAACTGTAGAAACAACAACAATTGCCCCAATCACAACTGCAGCATCAACAACAGCTGCACAAACAACATCTACAGCAGAGACATCAAAACCTGTAGAAACCACATCTACAGTGGTATCCACAACAACTATAGAGACAACAACAGTTGCAGCAACCTCAACTGTAGAAACAACAACATTGCCATCATCTACATCTACAGAGACAACAACAGCTGTACCAATAACAACTACAGCATCAGGAACAACTGTTCATACTACATCTATAGCAACAACAACAGCTTCACCACCCACAACTACAGCAGCAACAACAGTTGCACCAAGCACTACCGCAGCATCAACAACATATGAACCAAGTACAGCAGCAGCAGCAACTACAGTGGCACTGACCACAACTGTAGAGACAACAACAGTTGTACCAATCACAACTGCAGCATCAACAACAGCTGAAACAAGTACATCTACAGCAGAGACATCAACACCTTTAGCAACTACATCTACAGTGATACCCACAAGAATAGAGACAACAACAGTTGCACCAACCACAACTGTAGAAACAACAAGAATTGCCCCAATCACAACTGCAGCATCAACAACAGCTGCACAAACTAAATCTACAGCAGAGACATCAAAACCTGTAGAAACCACATCTACAGTGGTACCCACAACAACTATAGAGACAAAAACAGTTGCACCAACCACAACTGTAGAAACAACAACAATTGCCCCAATCACAACTGCAGCACCAACAACAGCTGCACAAACTACATCTACAGTAGAGACATCAACACCTGTAGCAACCACATCTACAGTGGCACAAACCACAACTATTGAGACAACAACAGTTGCACCAACCTCAACTGTAGAAACAACAACATTGCCATCATCTACATCTACAGAGACAACAAAATCTGTACCAATAACAACTACAGCATCAAGAACAACTGTTCCAACTACATCTATAGCAACAACAACACCTTCACCACCCACAACTACAGCAGCAACAACAGTTGCACCAAGCACTACTGCAGCATCAAAAACATCTGAACCAAGTACAGCTGCAGCAACAGCTATAGTGGCACCGACCACAACTGTAGAGACAACAACAGTTGTACCAATCACAACTTCAGCATTAACAACAGCTGAAACAAGTACATCTACAGCAGAGACATCAACACCTTTAGCAACTACATCTACAGTGGTACCTACAACAACTATAGAGACAACAACAGTTGCACCAACCACAACTGTAGAAACAACAACAATTGCCCCAATCACAACTGCAGCATCAACAACAGCTGCACAAACTACAGCTACAGCAGAGACATCAACACCTGTAGAAACTATATCTACAGTGGTACCCACAACAACTATAGAGACAACAACAGTTGCACCAACCACAACTGCAGCATCAACAACATCTGAACCAAGTTCAGCTGCAGCAACAACTACAGTGGCACCGACCACAACTGTAGAGACAACAACAGTTGTACCAATCACAACTGCAGCAGTAACAACAGCTGAAACAAGTACATCTACAGTAGAGACATCAACACCTTTAGCAACTACATCTACAGTGGTACCCACAAGTATAGAGACAACAACAGTTGCACCAACCACAACTGTAGAAACAACAACAATTGCCCCAATCACAACTGCAGCATCAACAACAGCTGCACAAACTACATCTACAGCAGAGACATCAAAACCTGTAGAAACCACATCTACAGTGGTACCCACAACAACTATAGAGACAACAACAGTTGCACCAACCTCAACTGTAGAAACAACAACATTGCCATCATCTACATCTACAGAGACAACAACAGCTGTACCAATAACAACTACAGCATCAAGAACAACTGTTCCAAATACATCTATAGCAACAACAACAGCTTCACCACCCAGAACTACAGCAGCAACAACAGTTGCACCAAGCACTACCGCAGCATCAACAACATCTGAACCAAGTACAGCTGCAGCAACAACTACAGTGGCACCGACCACAACTGTAGAGACAACAACAGTTGTACCAATAACAACTGCAGCATCAACAACAGCTGAAACAAGTACATCTGCAGCAGAGACATCAACACCTGTAGCTATCACATCTACAGTGGTACCCACAACAACTATAGAGACAACAACAGTTGCACAGACCACAACTGTAGAAACAACAACAATTGCCCCAATCACAACTGCAGCATCAACAACAGCTGCACAAACTACATCTACAGCAGAGACATCAACACCTGTAGAAACCACATCTACAGTGGCACAAACCACAACTATTGAGACAACAACTGTTGTACCAATCACAACTGCAGCATCAACAACAGCTGCACAAACTACATCTACAGCAGAGACATCAACACCTTTAGCAACTACATCTACAGTGGTACCCACAACAACTATAGAGACAACAACAGTTGCACCAACAACAACTGTAGAAACAACAACAATTGCCCCAATCACAACTGCAGCATCAACAACAGTTGCACAAACTACATCTACAGCAGAGACATCAAAACCTGTAGAAACCACATCTACAGTGGTACCGACAACAACTATAGAGACAACAACAGTTGCACCAACCACAACTGTAGAAACAACAACATTGCCATCATCTATATCTACAGAGACAACAACAGCTGTACCAATAACAACTACAGCATCAAGAACAACTGTTCCAACTACATCTATAGCAACAACAACAGCTTCACCACCCACAACTACAGCAGCAACGACAGTTGCACCAAGCACTACTGCAGCATCAACAACATCTGAACCAAGTACAGCTGCAGCAACAACTACAGTGGCACCGACCACAACTGTAGAGACAACAACAGTTGTACCAATCACAACTTCAGCATTAACAACAGCTGAAACAAGTACATCTACAGCAGAGACATCAACACCTGTAGCAACTACATCTACAGTGGTACCTACAACAACTATAGAGACAACAACAGTTGCACCAACCACAACTGTAGAAACAACAACAATTGCCTCAATCACAACTGCAGCATCAACAACAGCTGCACAAACTACATCTACAGCAGAGACATCAACACCTGTAGAAACTACATCTATAGTGGTACCCACAACAACTATAGAGACAACAACAGTTGCACCAACCACAACTGCAGCATCAACAACATCTGAACCAAGTACAGCTGCAGCAACAACTACAGTGGCACCGACCACAACTGTAGAGACAACAACAGTTGTATCAATCACAACTGCAGCAGTAAGAACAGCTGAAACAAGTACATCTACAGTAGAGACATCAACACCTTTAGCAACTACATCTACAGTGGTACCCACAAGTATAGAGACAACAACAGTTGCACCAACCACAACTGTAGAAACAACAAGAATTGCCCCAATCACAACTGCAGCATCAACAACAGCTGCACAAACTACATCTACAGCAGAGACATCAAAACCTGTAGAAACCACATCTACAGTGGTACCCACAACAACTATAGAGACAACAACAGTTGCACCAACCTCAACTGTAGAAACAACAACATTGCCACCATCTACATCTACAGAGACAACAACAGCTGTACCAATAACAACTACAGCATCAAGAACAACTGTTCCAACTACATCTATAGCAACAACAATAGCTTCACCACCCAGAACTACAGCAGCAACAACAGTTGCACCAAGCACTACCGCAGCATCAACAACATCTGAACCAAGTACAGCTGCAGCAACAACTACAGTGGCACCGACCACAACTGTAGAGACAACAACAGTTATACCAATCACAACTGCAGCATCAACAACAGCTGAAACAAGTACATCTGCAGCAGAGACATCAACACCTGTAGCTACCACATCTACAGTGGTACCCACAACAACTATAGAGACAACAACAGTTGCACCAACCACAACTGTAGAAACAACAACATTGCCATCATCTACATCTACAGAGACAACAACAGCTGTACCAATAACAACTACAGCATCAAGAACAACTGTTCCAACTACATCTATAGCAACAACAAT
Organism: Ascaphus truei; assembly: GCF_040206685.1. Taxonomy (NCBI): domain Eukaryota; kingdom Metazoa; phylum Chordata; class Amphibia; order Anura; family Ascaphidae; genus Ascaphus; species Ascaphus truei. The sequence goes on from NC_134490.1 coordinate 39,957,301, forward strand.
AGCTTCACCACCCAGAACTACAGCAGCAACAACAGTTGCACCAAGCACTACTGCAGCATCAACAACATCTGAACCAAGTACAGCTGCAGCAACAACTACAGGGGCACCGACCACAACTGTAGAGACAACAACAGTTGTACCAATCACAACTGCAGCATTAACAACAGCTGAAACAAGTACATCTACAGCAGAGACATCAACACCTTTAGCAACTACATCTACAGTGGTACCCACAAGTATAGAGACAACAACAGTTGCACCAACCACAACTGTAGAAACAACAACAATTGCCCCAATCACAACTGCAGCATCATCAACAGCTGCACAAACTAAATCTACAGCAGAGACATCAAAACCTGTAGAAACCACATCTACAGTGGTACCCACAAGAACTATAGAGACAACAACAGTTGAACCAACCTCAACTGTAGAAACAACAACATTGCCATCATCTACATCTACAGAGACAACAACAGCTGTACCAATAACAACTACAGCATCAAGAACAACCGTTCCAACTACATCTATAGCAACAACAACAGCTTCACCACCCAGAACTACAGCAGCAACAACAGTTGCACCAAGCACTACCACAGCATCAACAACATCCGAACCAAGTACAGCTGCAGCAACAACTGCAGTGGCACCGACCACAACTGTAGACACAACAACAGTTGTACAAATCACAACTGCAGCATCAACAACAGCTGAAACAAGTACATCTGCAGCAGATACATCAACACCTGTAGCTACCACATCTACAGTGGTACCCACAACAACTATAGAGACAACAACAGTTGCACCAACCACAACTGTAGAAACAACAACAATTGCCCCAATCACAACTGCAGCATCAACAACAGCTGCACAAACTACATCTACAGCAGAGACATCAACACCTGTAGAAACCACATCTACAGTGGTACCCACAACAACTATAGAGACAACAACAGTTGCACCAACCACAACTGTAGAAACAACAACAATTGCCACAATCACAACTGCAGCACCAACAACAGCTGCACAAACTACATCTACAGCAGAGACATCAACCCCTGTAGCAACCACATCTACAGTGGCACAAACCACAACTATTGAGACAACAACAGTTGCACCAGCCTCAACTCTAGAAACAACAACATTGCCATCATCTACATCTACAGAGACAACAACAGCTGTACCAATAACAACTACAGCATCAAGAATAACTGTTCTAACTACATCTATAGCAACAACAACAGCTTCACCACCCACAACTACAGCAGCAACAACAGTTGCACCAAGCACTACTGCAGCATCAACAACATCTGAATCAAGTACAGCTGCAACAACTACAGTGGCACTGACCACAACTGTAGAGACAACAACAGTTGTACCAATCATAACTGCAGCATCAACAACAGCTGAAACAAGTACATCTACAGCAGAGACATCAACACCTTTAGCAACTACATCTACAGTGGTACCCACAAGTATAGAGACAACAACAGTTGCACCAACCACAACTGTAGAAACAACAACAATTGCCCCAATCACAACTGCAGCATCAACAACAGCTGCACAAACTACATCTACAGCAGAGACATCAACACCTGTAGAAACCACATCTATAGTGGCACAAACCACAACTATTGAGACAACAACAGTTGCACCAACCTCAACTGTAGAAACAACCACATTGCCATCATCTACATCTACAGTGACAACAACAGCTGTACCAATAACAACTACAGCATCAAGAACAACTGTTCCAACTACATCTATAGCAACAACAACAGCTTCACCACCCACAACTACAGCAGCAACAACAGTTGCACCAAGCACTACTGCAGCATTAACAACATCTGAACCAAGTACAGCTGCAGCAACAACTACAGTGGCACCGACGACAACTGTAGAGACAACAACAGTTGTACCAATCACAACTTCAGCATTAACAACAACTGAAACAAGTACATCTACAGCAGAGACATCAACACCTTTAGCAACTACATCTACAGTGGTACCCACAAGTATAGCGACAACAACAGTTGCACCAACCACAACTGTAGAAACAACAACAATTGCCCCAATCACAACTGCAGCATCAACAACAGCTGCACAAACTACATCTACAGCAGAGACATCAACACCTGTAGAAACTACATCTACAGTGGCACAAACCACAACTATTGAGACAACAACAGTTGCACCAGCCTCAACTGTAGAAACAACAACATTGCCATCATCTACATCTACAGAGACAAAAACAGCTGTACCAATAACAACGACAGCATCAAGAACAACTGTTCCAACTACATCTATAGCAACAACAACAGCTTCACCACCCACAACTACAGCAGCAACAACAGTTGCACCAAGCACTACTGCAGCATCAACAACATCTGAACCAAGTACAGCTGCAGCAACAACTACAGCGGCACTGACCACAACTGTAGAGAAAACAACAGTTGTACCAATCACAACTGCAGCATTAACAACAGCTGAAACAAGTACATCTACAGCAGCGACATCAACACCTTTAGCAACTACATCTACAGTGGTACCCACAACAACTATAGAGACAACAACAGTTGCACCAACCACAACTGTAGAAACAACAACAATTGCCCCAATCACAACTGCAGCATCAACAACAGCTGCACAAACTACATCTACAGCAGAGACATCAACACCTGTGGCAACCACATCTACAGTGGCACAAACCACAACTATTGCGACAACAACAGTTGCACCAACCTCAACTGTAGAAACAACAACATTGCCATCATCTACATCTACAGAGACAACAACAGCTTTACCAATAACAACTACAGCATCAAGAACAACTGTTCCAACTACATCTATAGCAACAACAACAGCTTCACCACCCACAACTACAGCAGCAACAACAGTTGCACCAATCACAACTGCAGCATCAACAACAGCTGAAACAAGTACATCTACAGCAGAGACATCAACACCTTTAGCAACTACATCTACAGTGGTACCCACAAGTATAGAGACAACAACAGTTGCACCAACCACAACTGTAGAAACAACAACAATTGCCCCAATCACAACTGCAGCATCAACAACAGCTGCACAAACTACATCTACAGCAGAGACATCAAAACCTGTAGAAACCACATCTACAGTGGTACCCACAACAACTATAGAGACAACAACAGTTGCACCAACCACAACTGTAGAAACAACAACAATTGCCCCAATCACAACTGCAGCATCAACAACAGCTGCACAAACTACATCTACAGCAGAGACATCAACCCCTGTAGCAACCACATCTACAGTGGCCCAAACCACAACTATTGAGACAACAACAGTTGCACCAGCCTCAAATGTAGAAACAACAACATTGCCATCATCTACATCTACAGAGACAACAGCTGTACCAATAACAACTACAGCATCAAGAACAACTGTTCTAACTACATCTATAGCAACAACAACAGCTTCACCACCCACACCTACAGCAGTAACAACTGTTGCACCAAGCACTACTGCAGCATCAACAACATCTGAACCAAGTACAGCTGCAGCAACAACTACAGTGGCACTGACCACAACTGTAGAGACAACAACAGTTGTACCAATCACAACTGCAGCATCAACAACAGCCGAAGCAAGTACATCTACAGCAGAGACATCAACACCTTTAGCAACTACATCTACAGTGGTACCCACAAGTATAGAGACAACAACAGTTGCACCAACCACAACTGTAGAAACAACAACAATTGCCCCAATCACAACTGCAGCATCAACAACAGCTGCACAAACTACATCTACAGCAGAGACATCAACACCTGTAGAAACCACATCTACAGTGGCACAAACCACAACTATTGAGACAACAACAGTTGCACCAACCTCAACTGTAGAAACAACAACATTGCCAACATCTACAGAGACAACAACAGCTGTACCAATAACAACTACAGTATCAAGAACAACTTTTCCAACTACATCTATAGCAACAACAACAGCTTCACCACCCACAACTACAGCAGTAACAACTGTTGCACCAAGCACTACTGCAGCATCAACAACATCTGAACAAAGTACAGCTGCAGCAACAACTACAGTGGCACTGACCACAACTGTAGAGACAACAACAGTTGTACCAATCACAACTGCAGCATCAACAACAGCTGAAGCAAGTACATCTACAGCAGAGACATCAACACCTTTAGCAACTACATCTACAGTGGTACCCACAACAACTATAGAGACAACAACAGTTGCACCAACCACAACTGTAGAAACAACAACAATTGCCCCAATCACAACTGCAGCATCAACAACAGCTGCACAAACTACATTCACAGCAGAGACATCAACACCTGTAGAAACCACATCTACAGTGGCACAAACCACAACAATTGAAACAACAACAGTTGCACCAACCTCAACTGTAGAAACAACAACATTGCCATCATCTACATCTACAGAGACAACAACAGCTGTACCAATAACAACGACAGCATCAAGAACAACTGTTCCAACTACATCTATAGCAACAACAACAGCTTCACCACCCACAACTACAGCAGCAACAACAGTTGCACCAAGCACTACTGCAGCATCAACAACATCTGAACCAAGTACAGCTGCAGCAACAACTACAGCGGCACTGACCACAACTGTAGAGACAACAACAGCTTTACCAATAACAACTACAGCATCAAGAACAACTGTTCCAACTACATCTATAGCAACAACAACAGCTTCACCACCCACAACTACAGCAGCAACAGCAGTTGCACCAATCACAACTGCAGCATCAACAACAGCTGAAACAAGTACATCTACAGCAGAGACATCAACACCATTAGCAACTACATCTACAGTGGTACCCACAAGTATAGAGACAACAACAGTTGCACCAACCACAACTGTAGAAACAACAACAATTGCCCCAATCACAACTGCAGCATCAACAACATCTGAACTAAGTACAACTGAAGCAACAACTACAGTGGCACCGACCACAACTGTAGAGACAACAACAGTTGTACCAATCACAACTGCAGCATCAACGACAGCTGAAACAAGTACATCTACAGCAGAGACATCAACACCTTTAGCAACTACATCTACAGTGGTACCCACAACAACTATAGAGACAACAACAGTTGCACCAACCACAACTGTAGAAACAACAAGAATTGCCCCAATCACAACTGCAGCATCAACAACAGTTGCACAAACTACATCTACAGCAGAGACATCAACACCTGTAGAAACCACATCTACAGTGGTACCCACAACAACTATAGAGACAACAACAGTTGCACCAACCACAACTGTAGAAACAACAACAATTGCCACAATCACAACTGCAGCACCAACAACAGCTGCACAAACTACATCTACAGCAGAGACATCAACCCCTGTAGCAACCACATCTACAGTGGCACAAACCACAACTATTGAGACAACAACAGTTGCACCAGCCTCAACTCTAGAAACAACAACATTGCCATCATCTACATCTACAGAGACAACAGCTGTACCAATAACAACTACAGCATCAAGAACAACTGTTCTAACTACATCTATAGCAACAACAACAGCTTTACCACCCACAACTACAGCAGCAACAACAGTTGCACCAAGCACTACTGCAGCATCAACAACATCTGAATCAAGTACAGCTGCAACAACTACAGTGGCACTGACCACAACTGTAGAGACAACAACAGTTGTACCAATCACAACTGCAGCATCAACAACAGCTGAAACAAGTACATCTACAGCAGAGACATCAACACCTTTAGCAACTACATCTACAGTGGTACCCACAAGTATAGAGACAACAACAGTTGCACCAACCACAACTGTAGAAACAACAACAATTGCCCCAATCACAACTGCAGCATCAACAACAGCTGCACAAATTACATCTACAGCAGAGACATCAAAACCTGTAGAAACCACATCTACAGTGGTACCCACAACAACTATACAGACAACAACAGTTGCACCAACCACAACTGTAGAAACAACAACAATTGCCCCAATCACAACTGCAGCATCAACAACAGCTGCACAAACTACATCTACAGCAGAGACATCAACACCTGTAGAAACTACATCTACAGTGGTACCCACAACAACTATAGAGACAACAACAGTTGCACCAACCACAACTGCAGCATCAACAACATCTGAACTAAGTACAACTGCAGCAACAACTACAGTGGCACCGACCACAACTGTAGAGACAACAACAGTTGTACCAATCACAACTGCAGCATTAACAACAGCTGAAACAAGTACATCTACAGCAGAGACATCAACACCTTTAGCAACTACATCTACAGTGGTACCCACAACAACTATACAGACAACAACAGTTGCACCAACCACAACTGTAGAAACAACAACATTTGCCCCAATCAGCACTGCAGCATCAACAACAGCTGCACAAACTACATCTACAGCAGAGACATCAACACCTGTAGCAACCACATCTACAGTGGCACAAACCACAACTATTGAGACAACAACAGTTGCACCAACCTCAACTGTAGAAACAACAACATTGCCATCATCTACATCTACAGAGACAACAACAGCTGTACCAATAACAACTACAGCATCAAGAACAACTGTTCCAACTACATCTATAACAACAACAACAGCTTCACCACCCACAACTACAGCAGCAACAACAGTTGCACCAAGCACTACTGCAGCATCAACAACGTCTGAACCAAGTACAGCTGCAGCAACAACTACAGTGGCACCGACCACAACTGTAGAGACAACAACAGTTGTACCAATCACAACTTCAGCATTAACAACAGCTGAAACAAGTACATCTACAGCAGAGACATCAACACCTGTAGCAACCACATCTATAGTGGTACCCACAACAACTATACAGACAACAACAGTTGCACCAACCACAACTGTAGAAACAACAACATTTGCCCCAATCAGCACTGCAGCATCAACAACAGCTGCACAAACTACATCTACAGCAGAGACATCAACACCTGTAGCAACCACATCTACAGTGGCACAAACCACAACTATTGAGACAACAACATTTGCATCAACCTCAACTGTAGAAACAACAACAGTGCCATCATCTACATCTACAGAGACAACAACAGCTGTACCAATAACAACTACAGCATCAAGAACAACTGTTCCAACTACATCTATAGCAACAACAACAGCTTCACCACCCACAACTACAGCAGCAACAACAGTTGCACCAAGCACTACTGCAGCATCAGCAACATCTGAACCAAGTACAGCTGCAGCAACAACTACAGTGGCACCGACCACAACTGTAGAGACAACAACAGTTGTACCAATCACAACTGCAGCATCAACAACAGCTGAAACAAGTACATCTACAGCAGAGACATCAACACCTTTAGCAACTACATCTACAGTGGTACCCACAAGTATAGAGACAACAACAGTTGCACCAACCACAACTGTAAAAACAACACCAATTGCCTCAATGACAACTGCAGCATCAACAACAGCTGCACTAACTACATCTACAGCAGAGACATCAAAACCTGTAGAAACCACATCTACAGTGGTACCCACAACAACTATAGAGACAACAACAGTTGCACCAACCACAACTGTAGAAACAACAACAATTGCCCCAATCACAACTGCAGCATCAACAACAGCTGCACAAACTACATCTACAGCAGAGACATCAACACCTGTAGCAACCACATATACAGTGGCACAAACCACAACTATTGAGACAACAACAGTTGCACCAACCTCAACTGTAGAAACAACAACATTGCCATCATCTACATCTACAGAGACAACAACAGCTGTACCAATAACAACTACAGCATCAAGAACAACTGTTCCAACTACATCTATAACAACAACAACAGCTTCACCACCCACAACTACAGCAGCAACAACAGTTGCACCAAGCCCTACTGCAGCATCAACAACGTCTGAACCAAGTACAGCTGCAGCAACAACTACAGTGGCACCGACCACAACTGTAGAGACAACAACAGTTGTACCAATCACAACTTCAGCATTAACAACAGCTGAAACAAGTACATCTACAGCAGAGACATCAACACCTTTAGCAACTACATCTACAGTGGTACCCACAACAACTATAGAGACAACAACAGTTGCACCAACCACGACAGTAGAAACGACAACAATTGCCCCAATCACAACTGCAGCATCAACAACAGCTGCACAAGCTACATCTACAGCAGAGACATCAACACCTGTAGAAACCACATCTACAGTGGTACCCACAACAACTATAGAGACAACAACAGTTGCACCAACCACAACTGTAGAAACAACAACATTGCCATCATCTACATCTACAGAGACAACAACAGCTGTAACAATAACAACTACAGCATCAAGAAAAACTGTTCTAACTACATCTATAGCAACAACAACAGCTTCACCACCCACAACTACAGCAGCAACAACAGTTGCACCAAGCACTACTGCAGCATCAACAACATCTGAACCAAGTACAGCTGCAACATCTACAGTGGCACTGACCACAACTGTAGAGACAACAACAGTTGTACCAATCACAACTGCAGCATCAACAACAGCTGAAACAAGTACATCTACAGCAGAGACATCAACACCTTTAGCAACTACATCTACAGTGGTACCCACAAGTATAGAGACAACAACAGTTGCACCAACCACAACTGTAGAAACAACAACAATTGCCCCAATCACAACTGCAGCATCAACAACAGCTGCACAAACTACATCTACAGCAGAGACATCAAAACCTGTAGAAACCACATCTACAGTGGTACCCACAACAACTATAGAGACAACAACAGTTGCACCAACCACAACTGTAGAAACAACAACAATTGCCCCAATCACAACTGCAGCATCAACAACAGCTGCACAAACTACATCTACAGCAGAGACATCAACACCTGTAGAAACTACATCTACAGCGGTACCCACAACAACTATAGAGACAACAACAGTTGCACCAACCACAACTGCAGCATCAACAACATCTGAACTAAGTACAACTGCAGCAACAACTACAGTGGCACCGACCACAACTGTAGAGACAACAACAGTTGTACCAATCACAACTGCAGCATTAACAACAGCTGAAACAAGTACATCTACAGCAGAGACATCAACACCTTTAGCAACTACATCTACAGTGGTACCCACAACAACTGTAGAGACAACAACAGTTGCACCAACCACAACTGTAGAAACAACAACAATTCCCCCAATCACAACTGCAGCATCAACAACAGCTGCACAAACTACATCTACAGCAGAGACATTAACACTTGTAGAAACCACATCTACAGTGGCACAAACCACAACTATTGAGACAACAACAGTTGCACCAACCTCAACTGTAGAAACAACAACAGTGCCATCATCTACATCTACAGAGACAACAACAGCTGTACCAATAACAACTACAGCATCAAGAACAACTGTTCCAACTACATCTATAGCAACAACAACAGCTTCACCACCCACAACTACAGCAGCAACAACAGTTGCACCAAGCACTACTGCAGCATCAGCAACATCTGAACCAAGTACAGCTGCAGCAACAACTACAGTGGCATCGACCACAACTGTAGAGACAACAACAGTTGTACCAATCACAACTGCAGCATCAACAACAGCTGAAACAAGTACATCTACAGCAGAGACATCAACACCTTTAGCAACTACATCTACAGTGGTACCCACAAGTATAGAGACAACAACAGTTGCACCAACCACAACTGTAAAAACAACACCAATTGCCTCAATCACAACTGCAGCATCAACAACAGCTGCACTAACTACATCTACAGCAGAAACATCAAAACCTGTAGAAACCACATCTACAGTGGTACCCACAACAACTATAGAGACAACAACAGTTGCACCAACCACAACTGTAGAAACAACAACAATTGCCCCAATCACAACTGCAGCATCAACAACAGCTGCACAAGCTACATCTACAGCAGAGACATCAACACCTGTAGAAACCACATCTACAGTGGTACCCACAACAACTATAGAGACAACAACAGTTGCACCAACCACAACTGTAGAAACAACAACATTGCCATCATCTACATCTACAGAGACAACAACAGCTGTACCAATAACAACTACAGCATCAAGAACAACTGTTCTAACTACATCTATAGCAACAACAACAGCTTCACCACCCACAACTACAGCAGCAACAACAGTTGCACCAAGCACTACTGCAGCATCAACAACATCTGAACCAAGTACAGCTGCAACATCTACAGTGGCACTGACCACAACTGTAGAGACAACAACAGTTGTACCAATCACAACTGCAGCATCAACAACAGCTGAAACAAGTACATCTACAGCAGAGACATCAACACCTTTAGCAACTACATCTACAGTGGTACCCACAAGTATAGAGACAACAACAGTTGCACCAACCACAACTGTAGAAACAACAACAATTGCCCCAATCACAACTGCAGCATCAACAACAGCTGCACAAACTACATCTACAGCAGAGACATCAAAACCTGTAGAAACCACATCTACAGTGGTACCCACAACAACTATAGAGACAACAACAGTTGCACCAACCACAACTGTAGAAACAACAACAATTGCCCCACTAAGTACAACTGCAGCAACAACTACAGTGGCACCGACCACAACTGTAGAGGCAACAACAGTTGTACCAATCACAACTGCAGCATCAACAACAGCTGAAACAAGTACATCTGCAGCAGAGACATCAACACCTGTAGCAACCACATCTACAGTGGTACCCACAACAACTATAGAGACAACAACAGTTGCACCAACCTCATCTGTAGAAACAACAACATTGCCATCATCTACATCTACAGAGACAACAACAGCTGTACCAATAAAAACTACAGCATCAACAACAACTGTTTCAACTACATCTATAGCAACAACAACAGCTTCACCACCCACAACAACAGCATCAACAACAGTTGCACCAAGCACTACTGCAGCATCAACAACATCTGAACCAAGTACCACTGCAGCAACAACTACAGTGGCACCGACCACAACTGTAGAGGCAACAACAGTTGTACCAATCACAACTGTAGCATCAACAACAGCTGAAACAAGTACATCTGCAGCAGAGACATCAACACCTGTAGCAATCACATCTACAGTGGTACCCACAACAACTATAGAAACAACAACAGTTGCACCAACCACAACTGTAGAAACAACAACAATTGCCCCAATCACAACTGCAGCATCAACAACAGCTGCACAAACTACATCTACAGCAGAGACATCAACACCTGTAGCAACCAGATCTACAGTGGCACAAACCACAACTATTGAGACAACAACAGTTGCACCAACCTCAACTGTAGAAACAACAACATTGCCATCATCTACATCTACAGAGACAACAACAGCTGTACCAATAACAACTACAGCATCAAGAACAACTGTTCCAACTACATCTATAGTAACAACAACAACTTCCCCACCCACAACTACAGCAGCAACAACAGTTGCACCAAGCACTACTGCAGCATCAACAACATCTGAACCAAGTACAGCTGCAGCAACAACGACAGTGGCACCGACCACAACTGTAGAGACAACAACAGTTGTACCAATCACAACTGCAGCATCAACAACAGCTGAAAAAAGTGTATCTAGAGCAGAGACATCAACACCTTTAGCAACTACATCTACAGTGGTACCCACAACAACTACAGAGACAACAACATTTGCACCAACCACAACTGTAGAAACAACAACAATTGCCCCAATCACAACTGCTGCATCAACAACAGCTGCACAAACTACATCTACAGTAAAGACATCAACACCTGTAGCAACCACATATACAGTGGCACAAACCACAACGATTGAGACAACAACAGTTGCACCAACCTCAACTGTAGAAACAACAACATTGCCATCATCTACATCTACAGAGACAACAACAGCTGTACCAATAACAACTACAGCATCAAGAATAACTGTTCCAACTACATCTATAGAAACAACAACAGCTTCACTACCCACAACTACAGTGGTGACAACAGTTACGCCAATCACTACTGCTGCATCAACAACAGCTGCACAAACTACATCTACAGCAGAGACATCAACACCTGTAGCAACCACATCTACAGTGGCACAAACCACAGCTATTGAGACAACAACAGTTGTACCAATCACAACTGCAGCATCAACAACACTTGAAACAAGTACATCTGCAGCAGAGACATCAACACCTGTAGCAACCACATCTACAGTGGTACACACAACAACTATAGAGACAACAACAGTTGCACCAACCACAACTGTAGAAACAACAACAATTGCCCCAATCACAACTGCAGCATCAACAACAGCTGCACAAACAACATCTACAGCAGAGACATCAACACCTGTAGCAACCAAATCTACAGTGGCACAAACCACAACTATTGAGACAACAACAGTTGCACCAACCTCAACTGTAGAAACAACAACATTGCCATCATCTACATCTACAGAGACAACAACAGCTGTACCAATAACAACTACAGCATCAAGAGCAACTGTTCCAACTACATCTATAGTAACAACAACAGCTTCACCACCCACAACTACAGCAGTGACAACAGTTGCGCCAAGCACTACTGCATCATCAACAACATCTGAACCAAGTACAGCTGCTGCAACAACTACAGTGGCACTGACCACACCTGTACAGACAACAACAGTTGTACCAATCACAACTGCAGCATCAACAACAGCTGAAACAAGTACATCTGCAGCAGAGACATCAACACCTGTAGCAACCACATCTACAGTGGTACCCACAACAACTATAGAGACAACAACAGTTGCACCAACCACAACTGTAGAAACAACAACAATTGCCCCAATCACAACTGCAGCATCAACAACAGCTGCACAAACTACATCTACAGCAGAGACATCAACACCTGTAGCAACCACATCTACAGTCGCACAAACCACAACTATTGAGACAACAACAGTTGCACCAACCTCAACTGTAGAAACAACAACATTGCCATCATCTAAATCTACAGAGACAACAACAGCTTTACCAATAACAACTACAGCATCAAGAACAACTGTTCCAACTACATCTATAGCAACAACAACAGCTTCACCACCCACAACTACAGCAGCAACAACAGTTGCACCAAGCACTACTGCAGCATCAACAACATCTGAACCAAGTACAGCTGCAACATCTACAGTGGCACTGACCACAACTGTAGAGACAACAACAGTTGTACCAATCACAACTGCAGCATCAACAACAGCTGAAACAAGTACATCTACAGCAGAGACATCAACACCTTTAGCAACTACATCTACAGTGATACCCACAAGTATAGAGACAACAACAGTTGCACCAACCACAACTGTAGAAACAACAACAATTGCCCCAATCACAACTGCAGCATCAACAACAGCTGCACAAACTACATCTACAGCAGAGACATCAAAACCTGTAGAAACCACATCTACAGTGGTACCCACAACAACTATAGAGACAACAACAGTTGCACCAACCACAACTGTAGAAACAACAACAATTGCCCCAATCACAACTGCAGCATCAACAACAGCTGCACAAACTACATCTACAGCAGAGACATCAAAACCTGTAGAAACTACATCTACAGCGGTACCCACAACAACTATAGAGACAACAACAGTTGCACCAACCACAACTGCAGCATCAACAACATCTGAACTAAGTACAACTGCAGCAACAACTACAGTGGCACCGACCACAACTGTAGAGGCAACAACAGTTGTACCAATCACAACTGCAGCATCAACAACAGCTGAAACAAGTACATCTGCAGCAGAGACATCAACACCTGTAGCAACCACATCTACAGTGGTACCCACAACAACTATAGAGACAACAACAGTTGCACCAACCTCATCTGTAGAAACAACAACATTGCCATCATCTACATCTACAGAGACAACAACAGCTGTACCAATAAAAACTACAGCATCAACAACAACTGTTTCAACTACATCTATAGCAACAACAACAGCTTCACCACCCACAACAACAGCATCAACAACAGTTGCACCAAGCACTACTGCAGCATCAACAACATCTGAACCAAGTACCACTGCAGCAACAACTACAGTGGCACCGACCACAACTGTAGAGGCAACAACAGTTGTACCAATCACAACTGTAGCATCAACAACAGCTGAATCAAGTACATCTGCAGCAGAGACATCAACACCTGTAGCAATCACATCTACAGTGGTACCCACAACAACTATAGAAACAACAACAGTTGCACCAACCACAACTGTAGAAACAACAACAATTGCCCCAATCACAACTGCAGCATCAACAACAGCTGCACAAACTACATCTACAGCAGAGACATCAACACCTGTAGCAACCACATCTACAGTGGCACAAACCACAACTATTGAGACAACAACAGTTGCACCAACCTCAACTGTAGAAACAACAACATTGCCATCATCTACATCTACAGAGACAACAACAGCTGTACCAATAACAACTACAGCATCAAGAACAACTGTTCCAACTACATCTATAGTAACAACAACAACTTCCCCACCCACAACTACAGCAGCAACAACAGTTGCACCAAGCACTACTGCAGCATCAACAACATCTGAACCAAGTACAGCTGCAGCAACAACGACAGTGGCACCGACCACAACTGTAGAGACAACAACAGTTGTACCAATCACAACTGCAGCATCAACAACAGCTGAAAAAAGTGTATCTAGAGCAGAGACATCAACACCTTTAGCAACTACATCTACAGTGGTACCCACAACAACTACAGAGACAACAACAGTTGCACCAACCACAACTGTAGAAACAACAACAATTGCCCCAATCACAACTGCAGCATCAACAACAGCTGCACAAACTACATCTACAGCAGAGACATCAACACCTGTAGAAACCACATCTACAGTGGTACCCACAACAACTATAGAGACAACAACATTTGCACCAACCACAACTGTAGAAACAACAACAATTGCCCCAATCACAACTGCTGCATCAACAACAGCTGCACAAACTACATCTACAGTAAAGACATCAACACCTGTAGCAACCACATATACAGTGGCACAAACCACAACGATTGAGACAACAACAGTTGCACCAACCTCAACTGTAGAAACAACAACATTGCCATCATCTACATCTACAGAGACAACAACAGCTGTACCAATAACAACTACAGCATCAAGAATAACTGTTCCAACTACATCTATAGAAACAACAACAGCTTCACTACCCACAACTACAGTGGTGACAACAGTTACGCCAATCACTACTGCTGCATCAACAACAGCTGCACAAACTACATCTACAGCAGAGACATCAACACCTGTAGCAACCACATCTACAGTGGTACCCACAACAACTATAGAAACAACAACAGTTGCACCAACCACAACTGTAGAAACAACAACAAATGCCACAATCACAACTGCAGCACCAAAAACAGCTGCACAAACTACATCTACAGCAGAGACATCAACACCTGTAGCAACCACATCTACAGTGGCACAAACCACAAATATAGAGACAACAACAGTTGCACCTGCTACATCTCTAGCAGCAACCACTACTACAGAGACAACTACAGCAACACCTCTCACAACTACAGCAGAAACATCAACAGATGCACCAACCACATCTTCAGCAGCTCCAACCACAACTACAGCCACCACTTTAGCTGCACCAGCCATAACTACAGATACAACAACAGTTGCACCACTTAAAACAACTGCTGCAACAACAGCGGCATCAGCTACTTCTACAGCTGCATCAACCATAACTACATCCCTTACAACATCTGCACCAACTACAACTAAATCAGAAACAACAGACTCATCAACCACATCTACCTCTATTACAACAGTTGCACAAACAACAGCTACATCAATAACAATAGCCACACAAAGTACAACTATCTCTGCTTCTACAGCCAAACCTTCTATGATGTTAACAACAACTGCGCCGACTACAGCTACAACTTCTTTAGGTTAGTATTTTCACTTCTGCTGTGTAGTTCTGTGTCATTGATTTTGTGCAAAATATTGGAAATTTCCTAAAGAAAGTAAAACAATTAAAATCATTTTGCGTGAATGCTTAACTAGAAGTTCAACATCACCATTAAACAGCCTACATTTTAACACAACACAGGATTTGGCAATACTAAACCTTATTATCTAGCAATGTTATGCAAAACTTGTTGAGGAGGAAAACATTTTCAGTTGAATGAAGGGCTGTGTATAACTATAATAGTCAGACTGTACTTAAAGTTATCTTGTCTTTTACATGTAACTATAATAGTCAGACTGTACTTAAAGTTATAATGTCTTTTACATGTAACCAAGTGTATGTACATCCTTTAAAATACATTTGCTGTCAGTTTGACGTCAAGGAATTAGTTCTGAACTCCGTTTAACCAATGGGTTTCCATGGTGGAAGATTGGTGGGGTCCTTGGTCTCTGAGCTTTGATATCACAGCCCATGTTTCCAAACAGGTGTTCCAGTAACCGAAGCAGTTATCCAACCTGTCACTGTTAACCCGGTAAACCAGTCCCCAGTAAACACAACCACATTAAAGACCACGCAGAGCTCCACAGGTAAGGCAATGTGTCCAAGGCCTTTTTATTTTTATATGTTCCTGTCCCATAAAACTTATATAATTATTTTGTCTGAGGTGCAGGAAGCAGCTTTCCCAAGGCCACAAGGAGGTGACAGTTGGTATTCGAGCCGGGTTCACCTGCTTCAAAGCTGTCATGTTATCAATTGGGAGTCTATATATGTATGGGAATTTTGGAGCAAAATTGGTGCAAATAGCGTCATTATTGTGATGCAGCTCTTTGCGTCAGTGTATCAAGGACTTTGCTCCAATTTTTTCGCCATGTGCATCACCTTATGTCTGGGGACTGTCAGTAGGAAGAGTTAGGGAGGAGTTACATGACGCATAGAATATAATGCTATATTCTGCCAGGTTTAAGGTGAAGTTATTTTTCTTGTTTCAAAATCTGCACCAGATGGAAGAATCTGGATCAACGCGTTTGATAAATATCACACAATTCTGGTACATATAGCACAATATTAGATCAAGAATTGCTGCAGTTTCAAACTGCTGAAATGTCTCCTCGAGTATGTGATGAGAATGGGCATGATGATAATTAAGGATATTGTAGCTGAATGTGTAAGAGGGCTGTAACTGCAATGATTCAACGCTGTAAAAGTGACCATGCTGAGTTGGAAGTAATAGACTGCATGGGACTATGGGTCATATTTACTAAGCAGTCTTCTGCCATAAGACACCTTCTGGCACTGGAAGACACCTTACAGTCCATTGAAGTCAAAGGGCGGCCTAGTTAAAACAGGCCTTGTGGTTTTATTTCTATGTCACCCTGTGGTGACAAAAACAGACTGGTTACTATAGGCCGTTACTGCTTTCGGACTTTCTGCTATATATCGGTATCAACCTAAGGTAGAAGGGACAGACTCACTCTGATCAACTGGGACATATTTATAACCGTGTTATGACATAAGACATCATACAGCACTTGAATGGGCCATTGCGTGTCTTGCAGCGCCATAACGGGTCTTATTATTATTGGTACGACAGCACCATTGAGTAAGTATTGCTATGTCCTATTACGGTATTTTAGATTTCTGACTAGATTGCAAAGCCAATGAATAAGGAAAACATGCCAAATTGTTCAAAATTACCTTTTTATTAGAGTGGCGAAATAGCATCTTTTCTTAGTTTTTCTTTAAGTTTCGTCGAATTCGGAAAGCAAAAGTAATAAAAATTAATAGAACATGCATTGCAAATTTAGTGTTAGGTGAACTTATTGCAAACATTTGGATCAACGCAAACATTTTCGTGCGCTAAAAAGAGTGAAATTTGCACATTTCGCTTAGGCGTTCAAAACGTGTGCACATGTCTATTTCTGATTCCATGTAGAACTTTGGGAAGTTAGATGTGCAAACACAATATAGCAAGAAAGGAAACATATATATATATACTGTATTTATACAGTATCTCATCTTCATTTATAAAGCAGCAACTTATTTACTAATATGTTAGTGAAGATACCCTTGGAAATCAGGGGTAAGGAAGAAAGTTTGCCAAAAGTATGACATCACCTATTTGTTTTCTGTGTGAGGCGTCCACACAATGTCTTCTCTTCTATTGTTGAAGAATCCTCTATAACAGTTCAGAGCTCCACTGGAACTACACAGGGCTCAGCTACAGCAGCGACTACACCAGCATCAACAACAAGAGCTGTACCACTAACAACTACAGCATCAACAACAACCGTTCCAACTACATCTATAGCAACAACAACAGCTGCACCAGCCACAAACCCAGCAGCGACGACAGTTGCATCAATCACAACAGCAGCATCAACAACAGCTGAACCAAGTACAGCTGCAGCAGAGACATCAACACCTTCAGCTACAACTACAGTGGCACCAACCACAATTGTAGAGACAACAACACTTGTACCAATCACAAATGCAGCATCAACAACAGCTGAACAAACTACATCTACAGCAGAGACATCAATACCTGTAACAACCACATCAACAGCTGCACCAACCACAACTACAGCAGCAACAACTGTTGCACCAATCCCAACTGCAACATCAACAACAGCTGAACCAACCACATCTACAGCAGAGACATCAACACCTTCAGCTACAACTACAGTGGCACCAAACACAACTATTGAGACAACAACAGTTGCACCACCCTCAACTGTAGAAACAACAACAGTGCCATCATCTACATCTACAGAGACAACAACAGCTGTACCAATAACAACTACAGCATCAACAACAACCGCTCCAACTACATCTATAGCAACAACAACAGCTGCACCAGCCACAAACTCAGCAGCGACGACAGTTGCACCAATCACAACAGCAGCATCAACAACAGCTGAACCAAGTACAGCTGCAGCAGAGACATCAACACCTTCAGCTACAACTACAGTGGCACCAACCACAATTGTAGAGACAACAACACTTGTACCAATCACAAATGCAGCATCAACAACAGCTGAACAAACTACATCTACAGCAGAGACATCAATACCTGTAACAACCACATCAACAGCTGCACCAACCACAACTACAGCAGCAACAACTGTTGCACCAATCCCAACTGCAACATCAACAACAGCTGAACCAACCACATCTACAGCAGAGACATCAACACCTGTCGACACCAAATCTACAGTGGCAGCAAGCACAACTGTAGAAACAACAACAGCTGCATCATCTACATCTACAGAGACAACAACAGCTGTGCCAATAACAACTACAGCATCAAGAACAACTGTTCCAACTACTTCTATAGCAGCAACAACAGTTGCACCATTCACAACAGCAGCATCAACAACAGCTGAACCTAGTACAGCTGCAGCAGAGACATCAACACCTCAAGCAACAACAACTACAATGGCACCAACCACAACTATAGAGCCTACAACAGCGGCACCAACCACAAATGTAGAAAAAACAACAGAGTCGTCATCTACATCTACAGAGACAACAACAGCTGTGCCAATAACAACTACAGCATCAACAACAACTGTTCCAACTACTTCTATAGCAGCAACAACAGCTGCACCAATCACAACTACAGCAGCGACAACAGTTGCACCAATCCCAACTGCAGCATCAACAACAGCTGAACGAAGTACAGCTGCAGCAGAGACATCAACACCTGTAGCAACCACATCTACAGTGGCACAAACCACAACTATTGAGACAACAACAGTTGCACCACCCTCAACTGTAGAAACAACAACAGTGCCATCATCTACATCTACAGAGACAACAACAGCTGTACCAATAACAACTACAGCATCAAGAACAGCTGTTCCAACTACATCTATAGCAACAACAACAGCTTCACCACCCACAACTACAGCAGCATTAACAGTTGCACCAAGCACAACTGCAGCATCAACAACATCTGAACCAAGTACAGCTGCAGCAACAACTACAGTGGCACCGACCACAACTGTAGAGACAACAACAGTTGTACCAATCACAACTGCAGCATTAACAACAGCTGAAACAAGTACATCTACAGCAGAGTCATCAACACCTTTAGCAACCACATCTACAGTGGTACCCACAACAACTATAGAGACAACAAGAGTTGCACCAACCACAACTATAGAAACAACAACAATTGCCCCAATCACACCTGCAGCATCAACAACAGCTGCACAAACTACATCTACAGCAAAGACATCAACACCTCTAGCAACCACATCTACAGTGGCACAAACCACAACTATTGAGACAACAACAGTTGCACCAACCTCAACTGTAGAAACAACAACATTGCCATCATCTACATCTACAGAGACAACAACAGCTGTACCAATAACAACTACAGCATCAAGAACAACTGTTCCAACTACATCTATAGCAACAACAACAGCTTCACCACCCAAAACTTCAGCAGCGACAACAGTTGCGCCAATCACTACTGCTGCATCAACAATATCTGAACCAAGTACAGCTGCAGCAACAACTACAGTGGCATCGACCACAACTGTAGAGACAACAACAGTAGTACCAATCACAACTGCAGCACCAACAACAGCTGAAACAAGTACATCTGCAGCAGAGACATCAAAACCTGTAGCAACCACATCTATAGTGGTACCCACAACAACTATAGAGACAACAACAGTTGCACCAACCACAACTGTAGAAATAACAACAATTGCCCCAATCACAACTGCAGCATCAACAACAGCTTCACAAACTACATCTACAGCAGAGACATCAACACCTGTAGCAACCACATCTACAGTGGCACAAACCACAACCATTGAGACAACAACAGTTGCACCACCCTCAACTGTAGAAACAACAACAGTGCCATCATCTACATATACAGAGACAACAACAGCTGTACCAATAACAACTACAGCATCAAGAACAACTGTTCCAACTACATCTATAGCAACAACAACAGCTTCACCACCCACAACTTCAGCAGCGACAACAGTTGCGCCAAGCATTACTGCTGCATCAACAATATCTGAACCAAGTACAGCTATAGCAACAACTACAGTGGCATTGACCACAACTGTAGAGACAACAACAGTTGCACCAATTACAACTGCAGCATCAACAACAGCTGAAACAAGTACATCTGCAGCAGAGACATCAACACCTGTAGTAACCACATCTACAGTGGCACAAACCACAACTATTGAGACAACAACAGTTGCACCAACCACAACTGTAGAAACAACAACAATTGCCCCAATCACCACTGCAGCATCAACAACAGCTGCACAAACTACATATACAGCAGAGACATCAACACCTGTAGCAACTACATCTACAGTGGCACAAACCACAACTATTGAGACAACAACAGTTGCACCAACCTCAACTGTAGAAACAACAACATTGCCATCATCTACATCTACAGAGACAACAACAGCTGTACCAATAACAACTACAGCATCAAGAACAACTATTCCAACTACATCTATAGAAACAACAACAGCTTCACCACCCACAACTACAGCAGCAACAACAATTGCGCCAAGCACTATTGCTGCATCAACAATATCTGAAGCAAGTACAGCTGCAGCAACAACTACAGTGGCATCGACCACAACTGTAAAGACAACAACAGTTGTACCAATCACAACAGCAGCATCAACAACAGCTGAAACAAGTACATCTGCAGCAGAGACATCAACACCTGTAGTAACCACATCTACAGTGGCACAAACCACAACTATTGAGACAACAACAGTTGCACCAACCTCAACTGTAGAAACAACAACAGTGCCATCATCTACATCTACAGAGACAACAACAGCTGTACCAATAACAACTACAGCATCAAGAACAACTGTTCCAAATACATCTATAGCAACAACAACAGCTTCACCACCCACAACTACAGCAGCGACAACAGTTGCGCCAAGCACTACTGCAGCATCAACAACATCTAAACCAAGTACAGCTGCAGCAACAACTACAGTGGCACCGACCACAACTGTAGAGACAACAACAGTTGTACCAATCACAACTGCAGCATCAACAACAGCTGAAACAAGTACATCTGCAGCAGATACATCAACACCTGTAGCAACCACATCTACAGTGGTACCCACAACAACTATAGAGACAACAACAGTTGCACCAACCACAACTGTAGAAACAACAACAATTGCCCCAATCACCACTGCAGCATCAACAACAGCTGCACAAACTACATCTACAGCAGAGACATCAACACCTGTAGCAACCACATCTACAGTGGCACAAACCACAACTATTGAGACAACAACAGTTGCACCAACCTCAACTGTAGAAACAACAACATTGCCATCACCTACATCTACAGAGACAACAACAGCTGTACCAATAACAACTACAGCATCAAGAACAACTGTTCCAAATACATCTATAGCAACAACAACAGCTTCACCACCCACAACTACAGCAGCAACAACATCTGAACCAAGTACAGCTGCAGCATCAACAACATCTGAACCAAGTACAGCTGCAGCAACAACTACAGTGGCACCGACCACAACTGTAGAGACAACAACAGTTGTACCAATCACAACTGCAGCATCAACAACAGCTGAAACAAGTACATCTGCAGCAGAGACATCAACACCTGTAGAAACCACATCTACAGTGGTACCCACAACAACTATAGAGACAACAACAGTTGCACCAACCACAACTGTAGAAACAACAACAATTGCCCCAATCACCACTGCAGCATCAACAACAGCTGCACAAACTACATATACAGCAGAGACATCAACACCTGTAGCAACTACATCTACAGTGGCACAAACCACAACTATTGAGACAACAACATTTGTACCAACCTCAACTGTAGAAACAACAACATTGCCATCATCTACATCTACAGAGACAACAACAGCTGTACCAATAACAACTACAGCATCAAGAACAACTGTTCCAACAACATCTATAGCAACAACAACAGCTTCACCACCCACAACTTCAGCAGCGACAACAGTTGCGCCAAGCACTACTGCTGCATCAACAATATCTGAACCAAGTACAGCAACAGCAACAACTACAGTGGCATCGACCACAACTGTAGAGACAACAACAGTTGCACCAATCACAACTGCAGCATCAACAACAGCTGAAACAAGTACATCTGCAGCAGAGACATCAACACCTGTAGTAACCACATCTACAGTGGCACAAACCACAACTATTGAGACAACAACAGTTGCACCAACCTCAACTGTAGAAACAACAACAGTGCCATCATCTACATCTACAGAGACAACAACAGCTGTACCAATAACAACTACAGCATCAAGAACAACTGTTCCAAATACATCTATAGCAACAACAACAGCTTCACCACCCACAACTACAGCAGCGACAACAGTTGCGCCAAGCACTACTGCAGCATCAACAACATCTAAACCAAGTACAGCTGCAGCAACAACTACAGTGGCACCGACCACAACTGTAGAGACAACAATAGTTGTACCAATCACAACTGCAACATCAACAACAGCTGAAACAAGTACATCTTCAGCAGAGACATCAACACCTGTAGCAACCACATCTATAGTGGTACCCACAACAACTATAGAGACAACAACAGTTGCACCAACCACAACTGTAGAAACAACAACAATTGCCCCAATCAGCACTGCAGCATCAACAACAGCTGCACAAACTACATCTACAGCAGAGACATCAACACCTGTAGCAACCACATCTACAGTGGCACAAACCACAACCATTGAGACAACAACATTTGCATCAACCTCAACTGTAGAAACAACAACAGTGCCATCATCTACATCTACAGAGACAACAACAGCTGTACCAATAACAACTACAGCATCAAGAACAACTGTTCCAACTACATCTATAACAACAACAACAGCTTCACCACCCACAACTTCAGCAGCGACAACAGTTGCGCCAAGCACTACTGCTGCATCAACAATATCTGAACCAAGTACAGCTGCAGCAACAATTACAGTGGCATCGACCACAACTGTAGAGACAACAACAGTTGTACCAATCACAACTGCAGCATCAACAACAGCTGAAACAAGTACATCTGCAGCAGAGACATCAACACCTGTAGCAACCACATCTACAGTGGTACCCACAACAACTACAGAGACAACAACAGTTGCACCAACCTCAACTGTAGAAACAACAACATTGCCATCATCTACATCTACAGAGACAACAACAGCTGTACCAATAACAACTACAGCATCAAGAACAACTGTTCCAAATACATCTATAGCAACAACAACAGCTTCACCACCCACAACTACAGCAGCGACAACAGTTGCGCCAAGCACTACTGCAGCATCAACAACATCTGAACTAAGTACAGCTGCAGCAACAACTACAGTGGCATCGACCATAACTGTAGAGACAACAATAGTTGTACCAATCACAACTGCAACATCAACAACAGCTGAAACAAGTACATCTGCAGCAGAGACATCAACACCTGTAGCAAACACATCTACAGTGGTACCCAAAACAACTATAGAGACAACAACAGTTGCACCAACCACAACTGTAGAAACAACAACAATTGCCCCAATCACCACTGCAGCATCAACAACAGCTGCACAAACTACATCTACAGCAGAGACATCAACACCTGTAGCAACCACATCTACAGTGGCACAAACCACAACTATTGAGACAACAACAGTTGCACCAACCTCAACTGTAGAAACAACAACATTGCCATCATCTACATCTACAGAGACAACAACATCTGTACCAATAACAACTACAGCATCAAGAACAACTGTTCCAACTACATCTATCGCAACAACAACAGCTTCACCACCCACAACTACAGCAGCAACAACGGTTGCGCCAAGCACTACTGCTGCATCAACAATATCTGAACCAAGTACAGCTGCAGCAACAACTACAGTGGCATCGACCACAACTGTAGAGACAACAACAGTTGTACCAAACACAACTGCAGCATCAACAACAGCTGAAACAAGTACATCTGCAGCAGAGACATCAACACCTGTAGCAACCACATCTACAGTGGTACCCACAACAACTATAGAGACAACAACAGTTGCACCAACCACACGGGTAGAAACAACAACCATTGCCCCAATCACAACTGCAGCATCAACAACAGCTGCACAAACTACATCAACAGCAGAGACATCAACACCTGTAGCAACCACATCTACAGTGGCACAAACCACAACTATTGAGACAACAACTGTTGCACCAACCTCAACTGTAGAAACAACAACATTGCCATCATCTACATCTACAGAGACAACAACAGCTGTACCAATAACAACTACAGCATCAAGAACAACTGTTCCAACTACATCTATAGTAACAACAACAACTTCCCCACCCACAACTACAGCAGCAACAACAGTTGCACCAAGCACTACTGCAGCATCAACAACGTCTGAACCAAGTACAGCTGCAGCAACAACTACAGTGACACCGACCACAACTGTAGAGACAACAACAGTTGCACCAACCACAACTGTAGAAACAACAACAATTGCCCCAATCACCACTGCAGCATCAACAACAGCTGCACAAACTACATCTACAGCAGAGACATCAACACCTGTAGCAACCACATCTACAGTGGCACAAACCACAACTATTGAGACAACAACAGTTGCACCAACCTCAACTGTAGAAACAACAACATTGCCATCACCTACATCTACAGAGACAACAACAGCTGTACCAATAACAACTACAGCATCAAGAACAACTGTTCCAAATACATCTATAGCAACAACAACAGCTTCACCACCCACAACTACAGCAGCAACAACATCTGAACCAAGTACAGCTGCAGCATCAACAACATCTGAACCAAGTACAGCTGCAGCAACAACTACAGTGGCACCGACCACAACTGTAGAGACAACAACAGTTGTACCAATCACAACTGCAGCATCAACAACAGCTGAAACAAGTACATCTGCAGCAGAGACATCAACACCTGTAGAAACCACATCTACAGTGGTACCCACAACAACTATAGAGACAACAACAGTTGCACCAACCACAACTGTAGAAACAACAACAATTGCCCCAATCACCACTGCAGCATCAACAACAGCTGCACAAACTACATATACAGCAGAGACATCAACACCTGTAGCAACTACATCTACAGTGGCACAAACCACAACTATTGAGACAACAACATTTGTACCAACCTCAACTGTAGAAACAACAACATTGCCATCATCTACATCTACAGAGACAACAACAGCTGTACCAATAACAACTACAGCATCAAGAACAACTGTTCCAACAACATCTATAGCAACAACAACAGCTTCACCACCCACAACTTCAGCAGCGACAACAGTTGCGCCAAGCACTACTGCTGCATCAACAATATCTGAACCAAGTACAGCTACAGCAACAACTACAGTGGCATCGACCACAACTGTAGAGACAACAACAGTTGCACCAATCACAACTGCAGCATCAACAACAGCTGAAACAAGTACATCTGCAGCAGAGACATCAACACCTGTAGTAACCACATCTACAGTGGCACAAACCACAACTATTGAGACAACAACAGTTGCACCAACCTCAACTGTAGAAACAACAACAGTGCCATCATCTACATCTACAGAGACAACAACAGCTGTACCAATAACAACTACAGCATCAAGAACAACTGTTCCAAATACATCTATAGCAACAACAACAGCTTCACCACCCACAACTACAGCAGCGACAACAGTTGCGCCAAGCACTACTGCAGCATCAACAACATCTAAACCAAGTACAGCTGCAGCAACAACTACAGTGGCACCGACCACAACTGTAGAGACAACAATAGTTGTACCAATCACAACTGCAGCATCAACAACAGCTGAAACAAGTACATCTGCAGCAGAGACATCAACACCTGTAGCAACCACATCTACAGTGGTACCCACAACAACTATAGAGACAACAACAGTTGCACCAACCACAACTGTAGAAACAACAACAATTGCCCCAATCACCATTGCAGCATCAACAACAGCTGCACAAACTACATCTACAGCAGAGACATCAACACCTGTAGCAACCACATCTACAGTGGCACAAACCACAACTATTGAGAAAACAACAGTTGCACCAACCTCAACTGTAGAAACAACAACATTGCCATCATCTACATCTACAGAGACAACAACAGCTGTACCAATAACAACTACAGCATCAAGAACAACTGTTCCAAATACATCTATAGCAACAACAACAGCTTCACCACCCACAACTACAACAGCAACAACAGTTGCGCCAAGCACTACTGCAGCATCAACAACATCTGAACCAAGTACAGCTGCAGCAACAATTACAGTGGCATCGACCACAACTGTAGAGACAACAACAGTTGTACCAATCACAACTGCAGCATCAACAACAGCTGAAACAAGTACATCTGCAGCAGAGACATCAACACCTGTAGCAACCACATCTACAGTGGTACCCACAACAACTACAGAGACAACAACAGTTGCACCAACCTCAACTGTAGAAACAACAACATTGCCATCATCTACATCTACAGAGACAACAACAGCTGTACCAATAACAACTACAGCATCAAGAACAACTGTTCCAAATACATCTATAGCAACAACAACAGCTTCACCACCCACAACTACAGCAGCGACAACAGTTGCGCCAAGCACTACTGCAGCATCAACAACATCTGAACTAAGTACAGCTGCAGCAACAACTACATTGGCATCGACCATAACTGTAGAGACAACAATAGTTGTACCAATCACAACTGCAACATCAACAACAGCTGAAACAAGTACATCTGCAGCAGAGACATCAACACCTGTAGCAAACACATCTACAGTGGTACCCAAAACAACTATAGAGACAACAACAGTTGCACCAACCACAACTGTAGAAACAACAACAATTGCCCCAATCACCACTGCAGCATCAACAACAGCTGCACAAACTACATCTACAGCAGAGACATCAACACCTGTAGCAACCACATCTACAGTGGCACAAACCACAACTATTGAGACAACAACAGTTGCACCAACCTCAACTGTAGAAACAACAACATTGCCATCATCTACATCTACAGAGACAACAACATCTGTACCAATAACAACTACAGCATCAAGAACAACTGTTCCAACTACATCTATAGCAACAACAACAGCTTCACCACCCACAACTACAGCAGCAACAACGGTTGCGCCAAGCACTACTGCTGCATCAACAATATCTGAACCAAGTACAGCTGCAGCAACAACTACAGTGGCATCGACCACAACTGTAGAGACAACAACAGTTGTACCAAACACAACTGCAGCATCAACAACAGCTGAAACAAGTACATCTGCAGCAGAGACATCAACACCTGTAGCAACCACATCTACAGTGGTACCCACAACAACTATAGAGACAACAACAGTTGCACCAACCACACGGGTAGAAACAACAACCATTGCCCCAATCACAACTGCAGCATCAACAACAGCTGCACAAACTACATCAACAGCAGAGACATCAACACCTGTAGCAACCACATCTACAGTGGCACAAACCACAACTATTGAGACAACAACTGTTGCACCAACCTCAACTGTAGAAACAACAACATTGCCATCATCTACATCTACAGAGACAACAACAGCTGTACCAATAACAACTACAGCATCAAGAACAACTGTTCCAACTACATCTATAGTAACAACAACAACTTCCCCACCCACAACTACAGCAGCAACAACAGTTGCGCCAAGCATTACTGCTGCATCAACAATATCTGAACCAAATACAGCTGCAGCAACAACTACAGTGGCATCGACCACAACTGTAGAGACAACAACAGTTGTACCAATCACAACTGCAGCATCAACAACAACTGAAACAAGTACATCTGCAGCAGAGCAAACAACACCGGTAGCAACCACATCTACAGTGGTACCCACAACAACTATAGAGACAACAACAGTTGCACCAACCACAACTATAGAAACAACAACAATTGCCCCAATCACCACTGCAGCATCAATAACAGCTGCACAAACTACATCTACAGCAGAGACATCAACACATGTAGCAACCACATCTACAGTGGCACAAACCACAACTATTGAGACAACAACATTTGCATCAACCTCAACAGTAGAAACAACAACAGTGCCATCATCTACATCTACAGAGACAACAACAGCTGTACCAATAACAATTACAGCATCAAGAACAACTGTTCCAACTACATCTATAGCAACAACAACAGCTTCACCACCCACAACTAGAGCAGCGACAACAGTTGCGCCAAGCACTACTGCAGCATCAACAACATCTGAACTAAGTACAGCTGCAGCAACAACTACAGTGGCACAGACCACAACTGTAGAGACAAAAACAATTGTACCAATCACAACTGCAGCATCAACAACAGCTGAAACAAGTACATCTGCAGCAGAGACATCAACACCTGTAGTAACCACAACTATTGAGACAACAACAGTTGCACCAACCTCAACTGTAGAAACAACAACATTGTCATCATCTACATCTACAGAGACAACAACAGCTGTACCAATAACAACTACAGCATCAAGAACAACTGTTCCAACTACATCTATAGCAACAACAACAGCTTCACAACCCACAACTTCAACAGCGATAACAGTTGCGCCAAGCACTACTGCTGCATCAACAATATCTAAACCAAGTACAGCTGCAGCAACAACTACAGTGGCATCGACCACAACTGTAGAGACAACAACAGTTGAACCAATCACAACTGCAGCATCAACAACAGCTGAAACAAGTACATCTGCAGCAGAGACATCAACACCTGTAGCAACCACATCTAGAGTGGTACCCACAACAACTACAGAGACAACAACAGTTGCACCAACCACAACTGTAGAAACAACAATAATTACCCCAATCACAACTGCAGCATCAACAACAGCTGCACAAACTACATCTACAGCAGAGACATCAACACCTGTAGCAACCACATCTACAGTGGCACAAACCACAACTATTAAGACAACAACAGTTGCACCAACCTCAACTGTAGAAACAACAACATTGCCATCATCTACATCTACAGATACAACAACAGTTGTACCAATAACAACTACAGCATCAAGAACAACTGTTCCAAATACATCTATAGCAACAACAACAGCTTCACCACCCACAACTACAGCAGCGACAACAGTTGCGCCAAGCACTACTGCAGCATCAACAACATCTGAACTAAGTACAGCTGCAGCAACAACTACAGTGGAATCGACCACAACTGTAGACACAACAACAGTTGTACCAATCACAACTGCAGCATCAACAACAGCTGAAACAAGTACATCTGCAGTAGAGAAATCAACACCTGTAGTAACCACATCTACAGTGGTACCCACAACAACTGTAGAAACAACAACAGTTGCACCAACCACAACTGTAGAAACAACAACAATTGCCCCAATCAACCCTGCAGCATCAACAACAGCTGCACAAACTACATCTACAGCAGAGACATCAACACCTGTAGAAACCACATCTACAATGGCACAAACCACAACTATTGAGACAACAACAGTTGCACCAACCTCAACTGTAGAAACAACAACATTGCCACCATCTACATCTACAGAGACAACAACAGCTGTACCAATAACAACTACAGCATCAAGAACAACTGTTCCAACTACATCTATTGCAACAACAACAGCTTCACCACCCACAACTACAGCAGCGACAATGGTTGCGCAAAGCACTACTGCTGCATCAACAATATCTGAACCAAGTACAGCTGCAGCAACAACTACAGTGGAATCGACCACAACTGTAGAGACAACAACAGTTGTACCAATCACAACTGCAGCGTCAACAACAGCTGAACAAACTACATCTGCAGCAGAGACATCAATACCTGTAGCAACCACATCTACTGTGGCACCAACCACAAATATAGAGACAACAACAGTTGCACCTGCTACATCTATAGCAGCAACCACTACTACAGAGACAACTACAGCGACACCTCTCACAACTACAGCAGAAACATCAACAGATGCACCAACCACATCTACAGCAGCTCCAATCACAACTACAGCCACCACTTTAGCTGCACCAGCCATAACTACAGAGATAACAACAGTTGCCCCACTCACAACAACAGCTGCAACAATAGCGGCATCAGCTACTTCTACAGCTGCATCAACCACATCTACCTCTATTACAACAGTTGCACAAACAACAGCTACATTAATAACAATAGCCACACAAAGTACAACTATCTCTGCATCTACAGCCAAACCTTATATGATGTTAACAACAACTGCGCCGACTACAGCTACAACTTCTTTAGGTTAGTACTTTCACTTCTGCTGTGTAGTTCTGTGTCATTGAATCTATGCAAAATATTGGAAATTTCCTAAAGAAAGTAAACCAATTAAAATCATTTTGGGTGAATGCTTAACTAGAAGTTCAACATCACCATTAAACAGCCTACATTTTAACACAACACAGGATTTGGCAATACTAAACCTTATAATCTAGCAATGTTATGCTAAACTTGTTGAGGAGGATAATATTTTCAGTTGAATGAAGGGCTGTGTGTATAACTATAATAGTCAGACTGTACTTAAAGTTATCTTGTCTTTTACATGTAACCAAGTGTATGTACATCCCTTAAAATACATTTGCTGTCAGTTTGACGTCAAGGAATTAGTTCTGAACTCCGTTTAACCAATGGGTTTCCATGGTGGAAGATTGGTGGGGTCCTTGGTCTCTGAGCTTTGATATCACAGCCCATGTTTCCAAACAGGTGTTCCAGTAACCGAAGCAGTTATCCAACCTGTCACTGTTAACCCGGTAAACCAGTCCCCAGTAAACACAACCACATTAAAGACCACGCAGAGCTCCACAGGTAAGGCAATGTGTCCAAGGCCTTTTTATTTTTATATGTTCCTGTCCCATAAAACTTATATAATTGTTTTGTCTGAGGTGCAGGAAGTGGCTTTCCCAAGGCCACAAGGAGGTGACAGTAGGTATTCGAGCCGGGTTCACCTGCTTCAAAGCTGTCATGTTATCAATTGGGAGTCTATGTATGTAAAGGAATTTTGGAGCAAAATTGGTGCAAATTGCATCATTATTGTGATGCAGCTCTTTGCGTCAGTGTATCAAGGACTTTGCTCCAATTTTTTCGCCATGTGCATCACCTTATGTCTGGGGAGTGTCAGTAGGAAGAGCTAGGGAGGAGTTACATGACACATAGAATATAATGCTATATTCTGCCAGGTTTAAGGTGAAGTTATTTTTCTTGTTTCAAAATCTGCACCAGATGGAAGAATCTGGATCAACGCGTTTGATAAATATCACACAATTCTGGTACATATAGCACAATATTAGATCAAGAATTGCTGCAGTTTCAAACTGCTGAAATGTCTCCTCGAGTATGTGATGAGAATGGGCATGATGATAATTAAGGATAATGTAGCTGAATGTGTAAGAGGGCTGTAACTGCAATGATTCAACGCTGTAAAAGTGACCATGCTGAGTTGGAAGTAATAGACTGCATGGGACTATGGGTCATATTTACTAAGCAGTCTTCTGCCATAAGACACCTTCTGGCACTGGAAGACACCTTACAGTCCATTGAAGTCAAAGGGCGGCCTAGTTAAAACAGGCCTTGTGGTTTTATTTCTATGTCACCCTGTGGCGACAAAAACAGACTGGTTACTATAGGCCGTTGCTGCTTTCGGACTTTCTACTATATACCGGTATCAACCTAAGGTAGAAGGGACAGACTCACTCTGATCAACTGGGACATATTTATAACCGTGTTATGACATAAGACATCATACAGCACTTGAATGGGCCATTGCGTGTCTTGCAGCGCCATAACGGGTCTTATTATTATTGGTACGACAGCACCATTGAGTAAGTATTGCTATGTCCTATTACGGTATCTTAGATTTCTGACTAGATTGCAAAGCCAATGAATAAGGAAAACATGCCAAATTGTTCAAAATTACCTTTTTATTAGAGTGGCGAAATAGCATCTTTTCTTAGTTTTTCTTTAAGTTTCGTCGAATTCGGAAAGCAAAAGTAATAAAAATTAATAGAACATGCATTGCAAATTTAGTGTTAGGTGAACTTGTTGCAAACATTTGGATCAACGCAAACATTTTCGTGAGCTAAAAAGAGTGAAATTTGCACATTTCGCTTAGGCGTTCAAAACGTGTGCACATGTCTATTTCTGATTCCATGTAGAAATTTGGGAAGTTAGATGTGCAAACACAATATAGCAAGAAAGGAAACATATATATATATACTGTATTTATACAGTATCTCATCTTCATTTATAAAGCAGCAACTTATTTACTAATATGTTAGTGAAGATACCCTTGGAAATCAGGGGTAAGGAAGAAAGTTTGCCAAAAGTATGACATCACCTACTTGTTTTCTGTGTGAGGCGTCCACACAATGTCTTCTCTTCTATTGTTGAAGAATCCTCTATCGCAGTTCAGAGCTCCACTGGAACTACACAGGGCTCAGCTACAGCAGCGACTACACCAGCATCAACAACAACAACAGTAGCTGTACCAATAACAACTACAGCATCAACAACAACCGCTCCAACTACATATATAGCAACAACAACAGCTGCACCAGCCACAAACTCAGCAGCGACGACAGTTGCACCAATCACAACAGCAGCATCAACAACAGCTGAACCAAGTACAGCTGCAGCAGAGACATCAACACCTTCAGCTACAACTGCAGTGGTACCAACCACAACTGTAGAGACAACAACACTTGTACCAATCACAAATGCAGCATCAACAACAGCTGAACAAACTACATCTACAGCAGAGACATCAATACCTGTAACAACCACATCAACAGCTGCACCAACCACAACTACAGCAGCAACAACTGTTGCACCAATCCCAACTGCAACATCAACAACAGCTGAACCAACCACATCTACAGCAGAGACATCAACACCTGTCGACACCAAATCTCCAGTGGCAGCAAGCACAACTGTAGAAACAACAACAGCTGCATCATCTACATCTACAGAGACAACAACAGCTGTGCCTATAACAACTACAGCATCAACAACAACTGTTCCAACTACTTCTATAGCAGCAACAACAGTTGCACCAATCACAACAGCAGCATCAACAACAGCTGAACCTAGAACAGCTGCAGCAGAGACATCAACACCTCAAGCAACAACAACTACAATGGCACCAACCACAACTATAGAGCCTACAACAGCGGCACCAACCACAAATGTAGAAAAAACAACAGAGCCATCATCTACATCTACAGAGACAACAACAGCTGTGCCAATAACAACTACAGCATCAACAACAACTGTTCCAACTACTTCTATAGCAGCAACAACAGCTGCACCAATCACAACTACAGCAGCGACAACAGTTGCACCAATCCAAACTGCAGCATCAACAACAGCTGAACGAAGTACAGCTGCAGCAGAGACATCAACACCTGTAGCAACCACATCTACAGTGGCACAAACCACAACTATTGAGACAACAACAGTTGCACCACCCTCAACTGTAGAAACAACAACAGTGCCATCATCTACATCTACAGAGACAACAACAGCTGTACCTATAACAATTACAGCATCAAGAACAACTGTTCCAACTACATCTATAGCAACAACAACAGATTCACCACCCACAACTACAGCAGCATTAACAGTTGCACCAAGCACTACTGCAGCATCAACAACATCTGAACCAAGTACAGCTGCAGCAACAACTACAGTGGCACCGACCACAACTGTACAGACAACAACAGTTGTACCAATAACAACTGCAGCATCAACAACAGCTGAAACAAGTACATCTACAGCAGAGTCATCAACACCTTTAGCAACCACATCTACAGTGGTACCCACAACAACTATAGAGACAACAACAGTTGCACCAACCACAACTATAGAAACAACCACAATTGCCCCAATCACACCTGCAGCATCAACAACAGCTGCACAAACTACATCTACAGCAAAGACATCAATACCTGTAGCAACCACATCTACAGTTGCACAAACCATAACTATTGAGACAACAACAGTTGCACCAACCTCAACTGTAGAAACAACAACATTGCCATCATCTACATCTACAGAGACAACAACAGCTGTACCAATAACAACTACAGCATCAAGAACAACTGTTCCAACTACATCTATAGCAACAACAACAGCTTCACCACCCAAAACTTCAGCAGCGACAACAGTTGCGCCAATCACTACTGCTGCATCAACAATATCTGAACCAAGTACAGCTGCAGCAACAACTACAGAGGCATCGACCACAACTGTAGAGACAACAACAGTTGTACCAATCACAACTCCAGCATCAACAACAGCTGAAACAAGTACATCTGCAGCAGAGACATCAAAACCTGTAGCAACCACATCTACAGTGGTACCCAAAACAACTATAGAGACAACAACAGTTGCACCAACCACAACTGTAGAAACAACAACAATTGCCCCAATCACAACTGCAGCATCAACAACAGCTTCACAAACTACATCTACAGAAGAGACATCAACACCTGTAGCAACCACATCTACAGTGGCACAAACCACAACTATTGAGACAACAACAGTTGCACCAACCACAACTGTAGAAACAACAACAGTGTCATCATCTACAGAGACAACAACAGCTGTACCAATAACAACTACAGCATCAA
This sequence comes from Ascaphus truei, assembly GCF_040206685.1. NCBI lineage: Eukaryota > Metazoa > Chordata > Amphibia > Anura > Ascaphidae > Ascaphus > Ascaphus truei. Next base: position 39,993,173 of record NC_134490.1, read on the forward strand.
GAACAACTGTTCCAAATACATCTATAGCAACAACAACAGCTTCACCACCCACAACTACAGCAGCAACAACAGTTGCGCCAAGCACTACTGCAGCATCAACAACATCTGAACCAAGTACAGCTGCAGCAACAACTACAGTGGCACTGACCACAACTGTAGAGACAACAATAGTTGTACCAATCACAACTGCAACATCAACAACAGCTGAAACAAGTACATCTGCAGCAGAGACATCAACACCTGTAGCAACCACATCTACAGTGGTTCCCACAACAACTATAGAGACAACAACAGTTGCACCAACCACAACTGTAGAAACAACAACAATTGCCCCAATCACAACTGCAGCATCAACAACAGCTGCACAAACCACATCTACAGCAGAGACATCAACACCTGTAGCAACCACATCTACAGTGGCACAAACCACAACTCTTGAGACAACAACAGTTGCACCAACCTCAACTGTAGAAACAACAACATTGCCATCATCTACATCTACAGAGACAACAACAGCTGTACCAATAACAACTACAGCATCAAGAACAACTGTTACAAATAGATCTATAGCAACAACAACATCTTCACCACCCACAACTACAGCAGCAACAACAGTTGCGCCAAGCACTACTGCAGCATCAACAATATCTGAACCAAGTACAGCTGCAGCAACAACTACAGTGGCACCGACCACAACTGTAGAGACAACAATAGTTGTACCAATCACAACTGCAGCATCAACAACAGCTGAAACAAGTACATCTGCAGCAGAGACATCAACACCTGTAGAAAAAACATCTACAGTGGTACCCACAACAACTATAGAGACAACAACATTTGCACCAACCACAACTGTAGAAACAAAAACAATTGCCCCAATCACAACTGCAGCATCAACAACAGCTGCACAAACTACATCTACAGCAGAGACATCAACACCTGTAGCAACCACATCTACAGTGGCACAAACCACAACTATTGAGACAACAACAGTTGCACCAACCTCAACTGTAGAAACAACAACAGTGCCATCATCTACATCTACAGAGACAACAACAGCTGTACCAATAACAACTACAGCATCAAGAACAACTGTTCCAAATACATCTATAGCAACAACAACAGCTTCACCACCCACAACTACAGCAGCAACAACAGTTGCGCCAAGCACTACTGCAGCATCAACAAAATCTGAACCAAGTACAGCTGCAGCAACAACTACAGTGGCACCGACCACAACTGTAGAGACAACAACAGTTGTACCAAACACAACTGCAGCATCAACAACAGCTGAAACAAGTACATCTGCAGCAGAGACATCAACACCTGTAGCAACCACATCTACAGTGGTACCCACAACAACTATAGAGACAACAACAGTTGCACCAACCACAACTGTAGAAACAACAACAATTGCCCCAATCACCACTGCAGCATCAACAACAGCTGCACAAACTACATCTACAGCAGAGACATCAACACCTGTAGCAACTACATCTACAGTGGCACAAACCACAACTATTGAGACAACAACAGTTGCACCAACCTCAACTGTAGAAACAACAACAGTGCCATCATCTACATCTACAGAGACAACAACAGCTGTACCAATAACAACTACAGCATCAAGAACAACTGTTCCAAATACATCTATAGCAACAACAACAGCTTCACCACCCACAACTACAGCAGCAACAACAGTTGCGCCAAGCACTACTGCAGCATCAACAACATCTGAACCAAGTACAGCTGCAGCAACAACTACAATGGCACCGACCACAACTGTAGAGACAACAACAGTTGTACCAACCTCAACTGTAGAAACAACAACATTGCCATCATCTACATCTACAGAGACAACAACAGCTGTACCAATAACAACTACAGCATCAAGAACAACTGTTCCAACTACATCTATAGCAACAACAACAGCTTCACCACCCACAACTTCAGCAGCGACAACAGTTGCGCCAAGCATTACTGCTGCATCAACAATATCTGAACCAAGTACAGCTGCAGCAACAACTACAGTGGCATCGACCACAACTATAGAGAGAACAACAGTTGTACCAATCACAACTGCAGCATCAACAACAGCTGAAACAAGTACATCTGCAGCAGAGCAAACAACACCGGTAGCAACCACATCTACAGTGGTACCCACAACAACTATAGAGACAACAACAGTTGCACCAACCACAACTATAGAAACAACAACAATTGCCCCAATCACCACTGCAGCATCAATAACAGCTGCACAAACTACATCTACAGCAGAGACATCAACACCTGTAGCAACCACATCTACAGTGGCACAAACCACAACTATTGAGACAACAAGTGTTGCACCAACCTCAACTGTAGAAACAACAACATTGCCATCATCTACATCTACAGAGACAACAACAGCTGTACCAATAACAACTACAGCATCAAGAACAACTGTTCCAACTACATCTATAGCAACAACAACAGCTTCACCACCCACAACTTCAGCAGCGACAACAGTTGCGCCAAGCATTACTGCTGCATCAACAACATCTGAACCAAGTACAGCTGCAGCAACAACTACAGTGGCACCGACCACAACTGTAGAGACAACAACAGTTGTACCAATCACAACTGCAACATCAACAACAGCTGAAACAAGTACATCTGCAGCAGAGACATCAACACCTGTAGCAACCACATCTACAGTGGTTCCCACAACAACTATAGAGACAACAACATTTGCACCAACCACAACTGTAGAAACAACAACAATTGCCCCAATCACAACTGCAGCATCAACAACAGCTGCACAAACTACATCAACAGCAGAGACATCAATACCTGTAGCAACCACATCTACAGTGGCACAAACCACAACTATTGAGACAACAAGTGTTGCACCAACCTCAACTGTAGAAACAACAACATTGCCATCATCTACATCTACAGAGACAACAACAGCTGTACCAATAACAACTACAGCATCAAGAACAACTGTTCCAAATACATCTATAGCAACAACAACAGCTTCACCACCCACAACTACAGCAGCAACAACAGTTGCGCCAAGCACTACTGCAGCATCAACAACATCTAAACCAAGTACAGCTGCAGCAACAACTACAGTGGCACCGACCACAACTGTAGAGACAACAACAGTTGTACCAATCACAACTGCAGCATCAACAACAGCTGAAACAAGTACATCTGCAGCAGAGACATTAACACCTGTAGCAACCACATCTACAGTGGTTCCCACAACAACTATAGAGACAACAACAGTTGCACCAACCACAACTGTAGAAACAACAACAATTGCCCCAATCACAACTGCAGCATCAACAACAGCTGCACAAACCACATCTACAGCAGAGACATCAACACCTGTAGCAACCACATCTACAGTGGCACAAACCACAACTATTGAGACAACAACAGTTGCACCAACCTCAACTGTAGAAACAACAACAGTGCCATCATCTACATCTACAGAGACAACAACAGCTGTACCAATAACAACTACAGCATCAAGAACAAATGTTCCAACTACATATATAGCAACAACAACAGCTTCACCACCCACAACTACAGCAGCAACAACAGTTGCGCCAAGCACTACTGCAGCATCAACAACATCTGAACCAAGTACAGCTGCAGCAACAACTACAGTGGCACCGACCACAACTGTAAAGACAACAACAGTTGTACCAATCACAACTGCAGCATCAACAACAGCTGAAACAAGTACATCTGCAGCAGAGACATCAACACCTGTAGCAACCACATCTACAGTGGTACCCACAACAACTATAGAGACAACAACAGTTGCACCAACCACAACTGTAGAAACAACAACAATTGCCCCAATCACCACTGCAGCATCAACAACAGCTGCACAAACTACATCTACAGCAGAGACATCAACACCTGTAGCAACTACATCTACAGTGGCACAAACCACAACTATTGAGACAACAACAGTTGCACCAACCTCAACTGTAGAAACAACAACAGTGCCATCATCTACATCTACAGAGACAACAACAGCTGTACCAATAACAACTACAGCATCAAGAACAACTGTTCCAAATACATCTATAGCAACAACAACAGCTTCACCACCCACAACTACAGCAGCAACAACAGTTGCGCCAAGCACTACTGCAGCATCAACAACATCTGAACCAAGTACAGCTGCAGCAACAACTACAATGGCACCGACCACAACTGTAGAGACAACAACAGTTGTACCAACCTCAACTGTAGAAACAACAACATTGCCATCATCTACATCTACAGAGACAACAACAGCTGTACCAATAACAACTACAGCATCAAGAACAACTGTTCCAACTACATCTATAGCAACAACAACAGCTTCACCACCCACAACTTCAGCAGCGACAACAGTTGCGCCAAGCATTACTGCTGCATCAACAATATCTGAACCAAGTACAGCTGCAGCAACAACTACAGTGGCATCGACCACAACTATAGAGAGAACAACAGTTGTACCAATCACAACTGCAGCATCAACAACAGCTGAAACAAGTACATCTGCAGCAGAGCAAACAACACCGGTAGCAACCACATCTACAGTGGTACCCACAACAACTATAGAGACAACAACAGTTGCACCAACCACAACTATAGAAACAACAACAATTGCCCCAATCACCACTGCAGCATCAATAACAGCTGCACAAACTACATCTACAGCAGAGACATCAACACCTGTAGCAACCACATCTACAGTGGCACAAACCACAACTATTGAGACAACAAGTGTTGCACCAACCTCAACTGTAGAAACAACAACATTGCCATCATCTACATCTACAGAGACAACAACAGCTGTACCAATAACAACTACAGCATCAAGAACAACTGTTCCAACTACATCTATAGCAACAACAACAGCTTCACCACCCACAACTTCAGCAGCGACAACAGTTGCGCCAAGCATTACTGCTGCATCAACAACATCTGAACCAAGTACAGCTGCAGCAACAACTACAGTGGCACCGACCACAACTGTAGAGACAACAACAGTTGTACCAATCACAACTGCAACATCAACAACAGCTGAAACAAGTACATCTGCAGCAGAGACATCAACACCTGTAGCAACCACATCTACAGTGGTTCCCACAACAACTATAGAGACAACAACATTTGCACCAACCACAACTGTAGAAACAACAACAATTGCCCCAATCACAACTGCAGCATCAACAACAGCTGCACAAACTACATCAACAGCAGAGACATCAACACCTGTAGCAACCACATCTACAGTGGCACAAACCACAACTATTGAGACAACAACTGATGCACCAACCTCAATTGTAGAAACAACAACATTGCCATCATCTACATCTACAGAGACAACAACAGCTGTACCAATAACAACTACAGCATCAAGAACAACTGTTCCAACTACATCTATAGCAACAACAACAGCTTCACCACCCACAACTTCAGCAGCGACAACAGTTGCGCCAAGCATTACTGCTGCATCAACAATATCTGAACCAAGTACAGCTGCAGCAACAACTACAGTGGCATCGACCACAACTATAGAGAGAACAACAGTTGTACCAATCACAACTGCAGCATCAACAACAGCTAAAACAAGTACATCTGCAGCAGAGCAAACAACACCGGTAGCAACCACATCTACAGTGGTACCCACAACAACTATAGAGACAACAACAGTTGCACCAACCACAACTATAGAAACAACAACAGTGCCATCATCTACATCTACAGAGACAACAACAGCTGTACCAATAACAATTACAGCATCAAGAACAACTGTTCCAAATACATCTATAGCAACAACAACAGCTTCACCACCCACAACTAGAGCAGCGACAACAGTTGCGCCAAGCACTACTGCAGCATCAACAACATCTGAACTAAGTACAGCTGCAGCAACAACTACAGTGGCACAGACCACAACTGTAGAGACAACAACAGTTGTACCAATCACAACTACTGCAGCATCAACAAAAGCTGAAACAAGTACATCTGCCGCAGAGACATCAACACCTGTCGTAACCTCAACTATTGAGACAACAACAGTTGCACCAACCTCAACTGTAGAAACAACAACATTGTCATCATCTACATCTACAGAGAAAATAACAGCTGTACCAATAACAACTACAGCATCAAGAACAACTGTTCCAACTACATCTATAGCAACAACAACAACAGCTTCACAACCCACAACTTCAACAGCGACAACAGTTGCGCCAAGCACTACTGCTGCATCAACAATATCTGAACCAAGTACAGCTGCAGCAACAACTACAGTGGCATCGACCACAACTGTAGAGACAACAACAGTTGTACCAATCACAACTGCAGCATCAACAACAGCTGAAACAAGTACATCTGCAGCAGAGACATCAACACCTGTAGCAACCACATCTACAGTGGTACCCACAACAACTACAGGGACAACAACAGTTGCACCAACCACAACTGTAGAAACAACAACAATTGCCCCAATCACAACTGCTGCATCAACAACAGCTGCACAAACTACATCTACAGCAGAGACATCAACACCTGTAGCAACTACATCTACAGTGGCACAAACCACAACTATTGAGACAACAACAGTTGCACCAACCTCAACTGTAGAAACAACAACGTTGCCATCATCTACATCTACAGAGACAACAACAGCTGTACCAATAACAACTACAGCATCAAGATCAACTGTTCCAACTACATCTATAGCAACAACAACAGCTTCACCACCCACAACTACAGCAGTGACAACAGTTGCGCCAAGCACTACTGCTGCATCAACAGTATCTGAACCAAGTACAGCTGCAGCAACAGCTACAGTGGTATCGACCACAACTGTAGAGACAACAACAGTTGTACCAATCACAACTGCAGCATCAACAACAGCTGAACCAAGTATAACTATAGCAGAGACATCAACAACTGAAGCAAACACATCTACAGTGGCACCAACCACAACTATAGAGACAACAACAGTAGCAGCAACCACAACACTAGAAACAACAACAGCGCCATCATCTACAGCTAAAGAGACAACTACAGCTGTACCAATAACAACTACAGCATTAACAACAACTGTTCCAACTACATCTGTTGCAGCAACAGCAGCTGCACCAATCACAACTACAGCAGCGAGAACAGTTGCACCAATCCCAACTGCAGCATCAACAACAGCTGAAACAAGTACATCTGCAGCAGAGACATCAACACCTGTAGCAACCACATCTACAGTGGTACCCACAACAACTATAGAGACAACAACAGTTGCACCAACCACAGCTGTTAAAACAACAACAGTGCCATCATTCACATCTAGAGAGACAACAACAGCTGTACCAATAACAACTACAGCATCAACAACAACTGTTCCAACTACATCTATAGCAGCAACAGCAGCGGCACCAACCACAACTACAGCAGCAACAACAGTTGCACCAATCACAACAGCAGCATCAACAACAGCTGAACAAAGTACAGCTGCAGCAGAGACATCAACACCTTCAGCTACAACAACTACAGTTTCACCAACCAGAACTATAGAGACAACAACAGTTGTACCAATCACAGCTACAGCATCAACAACAGCTGAACAAACTACATCTGCAGCAGAGACATCAATATCTGTAGCAACCACATCTACTGTGGCACCAACCACAAATATAGAGACAACAACAGTTGCACCTGCTACATCTATAGCAGCAACCACTACTACAGAGACAACTACAGCAACACCTCTCACAACTACAGCAGAAACATCAACAGATGCACCAACCACATCTACAGCAGCTCCAATCACAACTACAGCCACCACTTTAGCTGCACCAGCCATAACTACAGAGACAACAACAGTTGCACCACTCACAACAACAGCTGCAACAACAGCGGCATCAGCTACTTCTACAGCTGCATCAACCATAACTACATCCTTTACAACATCTGCACCAACTACATCTAAATCAGAAACAACAGACTCATCAACCACATCTACCTCTATTACAACAGTTGCACAAACAACAGCTACATCAATAACAATAGCCACACAAAGTACAACTATCTCTGCATCTACAGCAATACCTTCTATGATGTTAACAACAACTGCGCCTACTACAGCTACAACTTCTTTAGGTTAGTACTTTCACTTCTGCTGTGTAGTTCTGTGTCATTGAATCTATGCAAAATATTGGAAATTTCCTAAAGAAAGTAAACCAATTAAAATCATTTTGGGTGAATGCTTAACTAGAAGTTCAACATCACCATTAAACAGCCTACATTTTAACACAACACAGGATTTGGCAATACTAAACCTTATAATCTAGCAATGTTATGCTAAACTTGTTGAGGAAGATAATATTTTCAGTTGAATGAAGGGCTGTGTGTATAACTATAATAGTCAGACTGTACTTAAAGTTATATTGTCTTTTACATGTAACCAAGTGTATGTACATCCTTTAAAATACATTTGCTGTCAGTTTGACGTCAAGGAATTAGTTCTGAACTCCGTTTAACCAATGGGTTTCCTTGGTGGAAGATTGGTGGGGTCCTTGGTCTCTGAGCTTTGATATCACAGCCCATGTTTCCAAACAGGTGTTCCAGTAACCGAAGCAGTTATCCAACCTGTCACTGTTAACCCGGTAAACCAGTCCCCAGTAAACACAACCACATTAAAGACCACGCAGAGCTCCACAGGTAAGGCAATGTGTTCAAGGCCTTTTTATTTTTATATGTTCCTGTCCCATAAAACTTATATAATTGTTTTGTCTGAGGTGCAGGAAGTGGCTTTCCCAAGGCCACAAGGAGGTGACAGTTGGTATTCGAGCCGGGTTCACCTGCTTCAAAGCTGTCATGTTATCAATTGGGAGTCTATGTATGTAAAGGAATTTTGGAGCAAAATTGGTGCAAATTGCGTCATTATTGTGATGCAGCTCTTTGCGTCAGTGTATCAAGGACTTTGCTCCAATTTTTTCGCCATGTGCATCACCTTATGTCTGGGGACTGTCAGTAGGAAGAGTTAGGGAGGAGTTACATAACGCATAGAATATAATGCTATATTCTGCCAGGTTTAAGGTGAAGTTATTTTTCTTGTTTCAAAATCTGCACCAGATGGAAGAATCTGGATCAACGCGTTTGATAAATATCACACAATTCTGGTACATATAGCACAATATTAGATCAAGAATTGCTGCAGTTTCAAACTGCTGAAATGTCTCCCTGAGTATGTGATGAGAATGGGCATGATGATAATTAAGGATATTGTAGCTGAATGTGTAAGAGGGCTGTAACTGCCATGATTCAACGCTGTAAAAGTGACCATGCTGAGTTTGAAGTAATAGACTGCATGGGACTGTGGGTCATATTTACTAAGCAGTCTTCTGCCATAAGACACCTTCTGGCACTGGAAGATACCTTACAGTCCATTGAAGTCAAAGGGCGGCCTAGTTAAAACAGGCCTTGTGATTTTATTTCTATGTGGTGACAAAAACAGACTGGTTACTATAGGCCGTTGCTGCTTTCCGACTTTCTGCTATATACCGGTATCAACCTAAGGTGGAAGGGACAGACTCACTCTGATCAACTGGGACATATTTACAACCGTGTTATGACATAAGACATCATACAGCACTTGAATGGGCCATTGCGTGTCTTGCAGCGCCATAACCACCCCACCTCTTCCCCCCCACACCACCCCACCTCTTCCCCCACCCCACACCACCCCACCTCTTCCCCCCCACACCACTCCACCTCTTCCCCCCCACACCACCCCACCTCTCCCCCCCCCACACCACCCCACCTCTTCCCCCCCACACCACCCCACCTCTCCCCCCCCCACACCACCCCACCTCTTCCCCCCCACACCACCCCACCTCTTCCCCCCCCACACCACCCCACCTCTTCCCCCCCCACACCACCCCACCTCTTCCCCCCCCACCCACACCACCCCACCTCTTCCCCCCCCACACCACCCCACCTCTTCCCCCCCCACACCACCCACCTCATCCCCCCCCCACACCACCCCACCTCATCCCCCCCCACCCCACCCCACCTCTTCCCCCCCACACCAACCCACCTCTTCCCCCCCCCACACCACCCCACCTCTTCCCCCACCCCCCACACCACCCCACCTTTTCCCCCACCCCCCACACCACCCCACCTCTTCCCCCCCCCCACACCACCCCACCTATTCCCCCCCCACACCACCCCACCTCTTCCCCCCCTCCACACCACCCCACCTCTTACCCCCCTACACCACCCCACCTCTTCCCCCCCCCCCACACCACCCCACCTCTTCCCCACCCACACCACTCCACCTCTTCCCCCCCACACCACCCCACCTCTCCCCCCCCCACACCACCCCACCTCTTCCCCCCCACACCACCCCACCTCTCCCCCCCCCACACCACCCCACCTCTTCCCCCCCACACCACCCCACCTCTTCCCCCCCCACACCACCCCACCTCTTCCCCCCCCACACCACCCCACCTCTTCCCCCCCCACCCACACCACCCCACCTCTTCCCCCCCCACACCACCCCACCTCTTCCCCCCCCCACACCACCCCACCTCATCCCCCCCCACCCCACCCCACCTCTTCCCCCCCACACCAACCCACCTCTTCCCCCCCCACACCACCCCACCTCTTCCCCCCCCCACACCACCCCACCTCTTCCCCCCACCTCTTTCCCCCCCACACCACCCCACCTCTTTCCCCCCCACACCACCCCACCTCTTTCCCCCCCCACACCACCCCACACCACCTCTTTCCCCCCCCTCCCCACACCACCTCTTCCCCCCCACACCAACCCACCTCTTCCCCCCCCACACCACCCCACCTCTCCCCCCCCCCCACACCACCCCACCTCTTCCCCCCACCTCTTTCCCCCCCACACCACCCCACCTCTTTCCCCCCCACACCACCCCACCTCTTCCCCCATCCACACCACTCCACCTCTTCCCCCCCCCACACCACCCCACCTCTTCCCCCCCCCCACACCACCCCACCTCTTCCCCCCCCCACACCACCCCACCACCCCACCTCTTCCCCCCCCACCCCACCTCTTCCCCCCCACACCACCCCACCTCTCCCCCCCCCACACCACCCCACCTCTTCCCCCCCCACACCACCCCACCTCTTCCCCCCCCACACCACCCCACCTCTCCCCCCCCACACCACCCCACCTCTTCCCCCCCCCCACACCACCCCACCTCTTCCCCCCCCCCACACCACCCACCTCTTCCCCCCCCCCACACCACCCCACCTCTTCCCCCCCCACACCACCCCACCTCTTCCCCCCCACACCACCCCACTTCTTCCCCCCCCACACCACCCCACCTCTTCCCCCCCCACCCACACCACCCCACCTCTTCCCCCCCCACCCACACCACCCCACCTCTTCCCCCCCCACACCACCCCACCTCTTCCCCCCCCCCACACCACCCCACCTCATCCCCCCCCCCACACCACCCCACCTCATCCCCCCCCACCCCACCCCACCTCTTCCCCCCCACACCAACCCACCTCTTCCCCCCCCCACACCACCCCACCTCTTCCCCCCCCACACCACCCCACCTCTTCCCCCCACCTCTTTCCCCCCCACACCACCCAACCTCTTTCCCCCCCACACCACCCCACCTCTTTCCCCCCCCACCCCACCCCACACCACCTCTTTCCCCCCCCACCCCACCTCTTTCCCCCACCCACCCTACACCACCTCTTTCCCCCACCCCCCTACACCACCTCTTTCCCCCACCCCCCACACCACCTCTTTCCCCCACCCCCCACACCACCTCTTTCCCCCCACACCACCTCACAATTTTTGAACAACAACTACATCATATCATTTCACGCATTTACATCCCGGGCAACGCCGGGTATATCAGCTAGTATATCTATATGTGTGTGTGTGTGTGTGTGTGTGTGTGTGTGTGTGTGTGTGTGTGTGTGTGTGTGTGTGTGTGTGTGTGTGTGTGTGTGTGTGTGTGTGTGTGTGTGTGTGTGTGTGTGTGTGTGTGTGTGTGTGTGTGTGTGTGTTCCTGCTCCACACCTGGCACAGGAAAGTAAAGTGGCTTTTCCAATATCACAAGGAGGTGACAGTTGGTATTCGAGCCGGGTTCACCTGATTCAAATCTGTCATGTTATCAATTGGGAATCTATGTCCTTGGGAACCGGTGGTGAGGAAGAAAATTAGCCAAAAGTATGACATCACAATGTGTTTTTTGCTGTACAACAGCTTCTGTAGCAGCACTTGCCTCAAGTACAACTGCATCGGTGACCACAGCAGCACCAAGTACAACAGTTTCAATAACAACAACAGCACCAAGTACAACTGCATTATTGACAACAGCTTTACCAAGTACAACAGCTTCAGTGACAACAGCCTCATCAAGTACAACAGCTTCAGTGGCAACAGCAGCAGCAAGTACAACTACATTGGTGACCACAGCTGTACCAAGTACAACAGCTTCAGTGAGCACAGCCGCATCAAGTACAACAGCTTCAGTCACAACTGCAGCACCAAGTACAACAGCTTCAGTCACAACAACAGCACCAAGTACAACAGCTTCAGTCACAACAGCAGCACCAAGTACAACAGCTGCAGTGACCACAGCAGCACCAAGTACAACTGCATCAGTGACAACAGCCGCATCAAGTACAACAGCTTTAGTGGCAACAGCAGCAGCAAGTACAACTATACCAGTGACCACAGCTGTACCAAGTACAACAGCTACAGTGAGCCCAGCGGCATCAAGTACAACAGCTTCAGTCACAACAGCGGCACCAAGTACAACTACATCATTGACAACAGCTGCACCAAGTACCACAGCTTCAGTCACAACAGCAGCACCAAGTACAACTACATCATTGACAACAACTGCACCAAGTACAACAGCTTCAGTCACAACAGCCGCACCAAGTACAACAGCTTCAGTCACAACAGCCGCACCAAGTACAACAGCTTCAGTCACAACATTTGCTCCAAGTACAACTGCATCAGTGACAACAGCAGCACCAAGTACAACAGTTTCAATAACAACAACAGCACCAACTACAACTGCATTATTGACAACAGCTTTACCAAGTACAACAGCTTCAGTGACAACAGCCTCATCAAGTACAACAGCTTCAGCAACAGAAGCAGCACCAAGTACAACTACATTAGTGACCACAGCTGTACCAAGTACAACAGCTTCAGTGAGCACAGCCGCATCAAGTACAACAGCTTCAGTCACAACTGCAGCACCAAGTACAACAGCTTCAGTCACAACAACAGCACCAAGTACAACAGCTTCAGTCACAACAGCAGCACCAAGTACAACAGCTTCAGTCACAACAGCAGCACCAAGTACAACAGCTTCAGTCACAACAGCAGCACCAAGTACAACAGCTTCAGTCACAACAGCAGCACTAAGTACAACTACATCATTGACAACAGCTGCACCAAGTACAACAGCTTCAATAACAACAGCAGCACCAAGTACAACAGCTGCAGTGACCACAGCGGCACCAAGTACAACTGCATCAGTGACAACAGCCGCATCAAGTACAACAGCTTCAGTCACAACAGCAGCACCAAGTACAACAGCTTCAGTCACAACAGCAGCACCAAGTACAACTACATCATTGACAACAGCTGCACCAAGTACAAGAGCTTCAACAACAACAGCTGCACTAAGTACAACAGCTTCAGTGACAACAGCTGCATCAACTACAACAGCTTTAGTGGCAACAGCAGCAGCAAGTACAACTATACCAGTGACCACAGCTGTACCAAGTACAACAGCTACAGTGAGCCCAGCGGCATCAAGTACAACAGCTTCAGTCACAACAGCGGCACCAAGTACAACTACATCATTGACAACAGCTGCACCAAGTACCACAGCTTCAGTCACAACAGCAGCACCAAGTACAACTACATCATTGACAACAACTGCACCAAGTACAACAGCTTCAGTCACAACAGCCGCACCAAGTACAACAGCTTCAGTCACAACAGCCGCACCAAGTACAACAGCTTCAGTCACAACATTTGCTCCAAGTACAACTGCATCAGTGACAACAGCAGCACCAAGTACAACAGTTTCAATAACAACAACAGCACCAACTACAACTGCATTATTGACAACAGCTTTACCAAGTACAACAGCTTCAGTGACAACAGCCTCATCAAGTACAACAGCTTCAGCAACAGAAGCAGCACCAAGTACAACTACATTAGTGACCACAGCTGTACCAAGTACAACAGCTTCAGTGAGCACAGCCGCATCAAGTACAACAGCTTCAGTCACAACTGCAGCACCAAGTACAACAGCTTCAGTCACAACAACAGCACCAAGTACAACAGCTTCAGTCACAACAGCAGCACCAAGTACAACAGCTTCAGTCACAACAGCAGCACCAAGTACAACAGCTTCAGTCACAACAGCAGCACCAAGTACAACAGCTTCAGTCACAACAGCAGCACTAAGTACAACTACATCATTGACAACAGCTGCACCAAGTACAACAGCTTCAATAACAACAGCAGCACCAAGTACAACAGCTGCAGTGACCACAGCGGCACCAAGTACAACTGCATCAGTGACAACAGCCGCATCAAGTACAACAGCTTCAGTCACAACAGCAGCACCAAGTACAACAGCTTCAGTCACAACAGCAGCACCAAGTACAACTACATCATTGACAACAGCTGCACCAAGTACAAGAGCTTCAACAACAACAGCTGCACTAAGTACAACAGCTTCAGTGACTACAGCGGCACCAAGTACAACTGCATCAGTGACAACAACCGCATCAAGTACATCAGCTTCAGTCACAACAGCAGCACCAAGTACAACTGCATCTGTGACAACAGCTGCATCAACTACAACAGCTTTAGTGGCAACAGCAGCAGCAAGTACAACTATACCAGTGACCACAGCTGTACCAAGTACAGCAGCTACAGTGAGCCCAGAGGCATCAAGTACAACAGGTTCAGTCACAACAGCAGCACCAAGTACAACTACATCATTGACAACAGCTGCACCAAGTACAACAGCTTCAGTCACAACACCCGCACCAAGTACAACAGCTTCAGTCACAACAGCGGCACCAAGTACAACAGCATCAGTGACAACAGCTGCATCAAGTACAACAGCTTCAGTCACAATATTTGCTCCAAGTACAACTGCATCAGTGACAACAGCAGCACCAAGTACAACAGTTTCAATAACAACAACAGCTTTACCAAGTACAACTGCATTATTGACAACAGCTTTACCAAGTACAACAACTTCAGTGACAACAGCCTCATCAAGTACAACAGCTTCAGTGGCAACAGCAGCAGCAGCAAGTACAACTACATTGGTGACCACAGCTGTACCAAGTACCACAGCTTCAGTGAGCACAGCCGCATCAAGTAGAACAGCTTCAGTCACAACTGCAGCACCAAGTACAACAGCTTCAGTCACAACAACAGCACCAAGTACAACAGCTTCAGGCACAACAGCAGCACCAAGTACAACAGCTTCAGTCACAACCGCAGCACCAAGTACAACTACATCATTGACAACAGCTGCACCAAGTACAACTACACCGGTGACCACAGCTGTACCAAGTACAACAGCATCAGTGACCACAGCTGTACCAAGTACAGCAGCTTCAGTGAGCACAGTGGCATCAAATACAACAGCTTCAGTCACAACAGCAGCACCAAGTACAACTACATCATTGACAACAGCTGCACCAAGTACAACAGCTTCAGTCAGAACAGCCGCACCAAGTACAACAGCTTCAGTCACAACAGCAGCACTAAGTACAACTACATCATTGACCACAGCGGCACCAAGTACAACAGCTTCAATAACAACAGCAGCACCAAGTTCAACAGCTTCAGTGACCACAGCTGCAGCAAGTACAACTGCATCAGTGACAACAGCCGCATCAAGTACAACAGGTTCAGTCACAACAGCAGCACCAAGTACAACAGCTTCAGTCACAACAGCAGCACCAAGTACAACTGCATCTGTGACAACAGCTGCATCAACTACAACAGCTTTAGTGGCAACAGCAGCAGCAAGTACAACTATACCAGTGACCACAGCTGTACCAAGTACAGCAGCTACAGTGAGCCCAGAGGCATCAAGTACAACAGGTTCAGTCACAACAGCAGCACCAAGTACAACTACATCATTGACAACAGCTGCACCAAGTACAACAGCTTCAGTCACAACACCCGCACCAAGTACAACAGCTTCAGTCACAACAGCGGCACCAAGTACAACAGCATCAGTGACAACAGCTGCATCAAGTACAACAGCTTCAGTCACAATATTTGCTCCAAGTACAACTGCATCAGTGACAACAGCAGCACCAAGTACAACAGTTTCAATAACAACAACAGCTTTACCAAGTACAACTGCATTATTGACAACAGCTTTACCAAGTACAACAACTTCAGTGACAACAGCCTCATCAAGTACAACAGCTTCAGTGGCAACAGCAGCAGCAGCAAGTACAACTACATTGGTGACCACAGCTGTACCAAGTACCACAGCTTCAGTGAGCACAGCCGCATCAAGTAGAACAGCTTCAGTCACAACTGCAGCACCAAGTACAACAGCTTCAGTCACAACAACAGCACCAAGTACAACAGCTTCAGGCACAACAGCAGCACCAAGTACAACAGCTTCAGTCACAACCGCAGCACCAAGTACAACTACATCATTGACAACAGCTGCACCAAGTACAACTACACCGGTGACCACAGCTGTACCAAGTACAACAGCATCAGTGACCACAGCTGTACCAAGTACAGCAGCTTCAGTGAGCACAGTGGCATCAAATACAACAGCTTCAGTCACAACAGCAGCACCAAGTACAACTACATCATTGACAACAGCTGCACCAAGTACAACAGCTTCAGTCAGAACAGCCGCACCAAGTACAACAGCTTCAGTCACAACAGCAGCACTAAGTACAACTACATCATTGACCACAGCGGCACCAAGTACAACAGCTTCAATAACAACAGCAGCACCAAGTTCAACAGCTTCAGTGACCACAGCTGCAGCAAGTACAACTGCATCAGTGACAACAGCCGCATCAAGTACAACAGGTTCAGTCACAACAGCAGCACCAAGTACAACAGCTTCAGTCACAACAGCAGCACCAAGTACAACAGCTTCAATCACAACAGCAGCACCAAGTACCACAGCTTCAATCACAACAGCAGCACCAAGTACCACAGCTTCAATCACAACAGCAGCACCAAGTACCACAGCTTCAATCACAACAGCAGCACCAAGTACAACTACATCATTGACAACAGCTGCACCAAGTACAAGGGCTTCAATAATCACAGCAGCACCAAGTACCACAGCAGCAAGTGCAACAGCTTCAGTGGGAACAGCAGCAGCAAGTACAACTACATCAGTGACCACAGCTGTACCAAGTACAACAGCTTCAGTGAGCACAGCTGCATCAAGCACAACAGTTTCAGTCACAACAGCAGCACCAAGTACAACAGCTTCAGTCCCAGCAGCAGCACCAAGTACAACTACATCATTGACAACAGCTGCACCAAGTACAACTGCATCAGTGACAACAGCCGCATCAAGTACAACAGCTTCAGTCACAACAGCAGCACCAAGTACAACAGCTTCAGTGACTACAGTGGCACCAAGTACAACAGCTTCAGTGAGCACAGCTGCACCAAGTACAACAGCTTCAGTCACAACAGCAGCACAAAGTATAACAGCTTCAGTCAACACAGCAGCACCAAGTACAACTACATCATTGACAACAGCTGCACCAAGTACAACAGCTTCAGTCACAACAGCCCCACCAAGTACAACAGCTTCAGTCAGAACAGCAGCACCAAGTACAACTACATCATTGACAACAGCAGCAGCAAGTACAACTACATCAGTGAGCACAGCTGCATCAAGTCTAACAGCTTCAGTCACAACAGCAGCACCAAGTACCACAGCTTCAGTCACAACAGCATCACCAACTACAACAGCTTCAATCACAACAGCAGCACCAAGTACTACAGCTTCAATCACAACAGCAGCACCAAGTACAACTACATCATTGACAACAGCTGCACCAAGTACAAGGGCTTCAATAATCACAGCAGCACCAAGTACCACAGCAGCAGCAAGTACAACAGCTTCAGTGGGAACAGCAGCAGCAAGTACAACTACATCAGTGACCACAGCTGTACCAAGTACAACAGCTTCAGTGAGCACAGCTGCATCAAGCACAACAGTTTCAGTCACTATAGCAGCACCAAGTACAACAGCTTCAGTCCCAACAGCAGCACCAAATACAACTACATCATTGACAACAGCTGCACCAAGTACAACAGCTTCAGTCACATCAGCAGCACCAAGTACAACTACATCATTGACAACAGCTGCACCAAGTACAAGAGCTTCAATAACAACAGCAGCACCAAGTACCACAGCAGCAGCAAGTACAACAGCTTCAGTGACACCAGCGGCACCAAGTACAACTGCATCAGTGACAACAGCCGCATCAAGTACAACAGCTTCAGTCACAACAGCAGCACCAAGTACAACAGCTTCAGTGACCACAGTGGCACCAAGTACAACAGCTTCAGTGAGCACAGCTGCATCAAGTACAACAGCTTCAGTCACAACAGCAGCACAAAGTATAACAGCTTCAGTCAACACAGCAGCACCAAGTACAACAGCTTCAGTCACAACAGCCCCACCAAGTACAACAGCTTCAGTCAGAACAGCAGCACCAAGTACAACTACATCATTGACAACAGCTGCACCAAGTACAAGAGCTTCAATAACAACAGCCACATCAAGTACAACAGCTTCAGTGGCAACAGCAGCAGCAAGTACAACTACATCAGTGACCACAGCTGTACCAAGTACCACAGCTTCAGTGAGCACAGCTGCATCAAGTCTAACAGCTTCAGTCACAACAGCAGCACCAAGTACCACAGCTTCAGTCACAACAGCAGCACCAAGTACAAGAGCTTCAATAACAACAGCAGCACCAAGTACAACAGCTTCAGTGACAACAGCTGCATCAAGTACAACAGCTTTAGTGGCAACAGCAGCACCAAGTACAACAGCTTCAGTCACAACAGCAGCACCAAGTACAACAGCTTCAGTCACATCAGTAGCACCAAGTACAACTACATCATTGACAACAGCTGCATCAAGTACAAGAGCTTCAGTAACAACAGCAGCGGCACCAAGTACAACTGCATCAGTGACAACAGCCGCATCAAGTACAACAGCTTCAGTCACAACAGCAGCACCAAGTACAACAGCTTCAGTCACAACAGCTGCACCAAGAACAGCTGCATCAATAACAATAGCCACCCAAAGTACAACTATTTTGCCATCTACAGCCACACCTTCTATGACATTAACAACAGCTGCACTGACTGCAGCTCCAACTTCTTCAAGTTAGTATTTCCACTTCTGCGATGTAGTTGTGTATCATTGAATTTGTGCAGAATTTTGGAAAAATACGTCAAGAATGTAAAATCCCTTTGTGTGAATACTGAACTAGAAGTTCAGCATCTCCATAAAACAGCCTATATTTTAACACAACACACGATTTGGCAATACTAAACGTTAGATTCAAGCAATGTCATAGGAAGGGCTATGTGTAACTAGATTAGTTAGACTGTACTATAAGATATCTTGTTTGTTACATGTAACCAAGTGTTCAGTACATCCTTTAAAATGGGAACTACAGTAGTTCTTAATTCCTTTAACCAATGAGTTTTGATGATGGACGATTGGTGGAGTTTTCTGTCTTTGAGCTTTGATATCACAGCCCATGTTTCCACACAGGTGTTCCAGTAACCGAAAACATTATCCAACCCCTCACTGCTAACCCGGTAAACCAGTCCCCAGTAAACACAACCACAACAAAGACCACACAGAGCTCCACAGGTAAGGAAATGTGTCCAGGGCCTTTTTTTATATATATATATACAGTGTTCGACAAACCTATACATTTGCACGCCCCGGGCGAGTGGATTTTACATCGTGGCGAGCTCCTATTGGCCCAAGCAGCACACGTGTGGTACTAGGTGGCGAGTAGATTTATTTGTTCGGCGAGTAGATTTTTTGGTGATTTGTCGACCACTATATATATATATATATATATATGATCCTGCCCCATGCCTGGCACAGGAAAGTAAAGTGGCTTTTCCAATGTCACAAGGAGGTGACAGTTGGTATTCGAGCCGGGTTCACCTGATTCAAATCTGTCATGTTATCAATTGGGAATCTATGTATGTAAAGGAATTTTGGATACTGTATATATAAATATTATATTTGGATATATATATATTCATTTAGAAAGCAGGAACTTACTTAGTAATGTGTTAGTGAAGATGTCCTTGGGAACCGGTGGTAAGGAAGAAAATTGTTTTCTGCTGTACAACAGCTTCTGTAGCAGCACTTGCCTCAAGTACAACTACATCAGTGACAACAGCCGCACCAAGTACAACAGTTTCAATAAAAACAACAGCACCAAGTACAACAGCTTCAGTCACAACAGCAGCACCAAGTACAACAGCTTCAGTCCCAACAGCAGCACCAAGTACAACAGCTTCAGTCACAACAGCAGCACCAAGTACAACAGCTTCAGTCCCAATAGCAGCACCAAGTACAACTACATCATTGACAACAGCTGCACCAAGTACAATAGCTTCAGTCACATCAGCAGCACCAAGTACAACTACATCATTGACAACAGCAGCACCAAGTACAAGAGCTTCAATAACAGCAGCAGCACAAAGTACAACAGCTTCAGTGACACCAGCGGCACCAAGTACAACTGCATCAGTGACAACAGCCGCATCAAGTACAACAGCTTCAGTCACAACAGCAGCACCAAGTACAACAGCTTCAGTGACCACAGTGGCACCAAGTACAACAGCTTCAGTGAGCACAGCTGCATCAAGTACAACAGCTTCAGTCACAACAGCAGCACAAAGTATAACAGCTTCAGTCAACACAGCAGCACCAAGTACAACAGCTTCAGCTACAACAGCAGCACCAAGTACAACTACATCATTGACAACAGCTGCACCAAGTACAAGAGCTTCAATAACAACAGCCACATCAAGTACAACAGCTTCAGTGGCAACAGCAGCAGCAAGTACAACTACATCAGTGACCACAGCTGTACCAAGTACCACAGCTTCAGTGAGCACAGCTGCATCAAGTCTAACAGCTTCAGTCACAACAGCAGCACCAAGTACCACAGCTTCAGTCACAACAGCAGCACCAAGTACAAGAGCTTCAATAACAACAGCAGCACCAAGTACAACAGCTTCAGTGACAACAGCTGCATCAAGTACAACAGCTTTAGTGGCAACAGCAGCACCAAGTACAACAGCTTCAGTCACAACAGCAGCACCAAGTACAACAGCTTCAGTCACATCAGTAGCACCAAGTACAACTACATCAGTGACAACAGCCGCATCAAGTACAAGAGCTTCAGGAACAACAGCAGCACCAAGTACAACAGCTTCAGTCACAACAGCTGCACCAAGAACAGCTGCATCAATAACAATAGCCACCCAAAGTACAACTATTTTGCCATCTACAGCCACACCTTCTATGACATTAACAACAGCTGCACTGACTGCAGCTCCAACTTCTTCAAGTTAGTATTTCCACTTCTGCAATGTAGTTGTGTATCATTGAATTTGTGCAGAATTTTGGAAAAATACGTCAAGAATGTAAAATCCCTTTGTGTGAATACTGAACTAGAAGTTCAGCATCTCCATAAAACAGCCTATATTTTAACGCAACACACAATTTGGCAATACTAAACGTTAGATTCAAGCAATGTCATATATAACTCTTGTTGAGAAGGAACATGTACTCAATCAAAGGAAGGGCTATGTGTAACTAGATTAGTTAGACTGTACTAAAAAATATCTTGTCTGTTACATGTAACCAAGTGTTCAGTACATCCTTTCAAATGGGAACTACAATAGTTCTTAATTCCTTTAACCAATGAGTTTTGATGATGGACGATTGGTGGAGTTTTCTGTCTTTGAGCTTTGATATCACAGCCCATGTTTCCACACAGGTGTTCCAGTAACCGAAAACGTTATCCAACCCCTCACTGCTAACCCGGTAAACCAGTCCCCAGTAAACACAACCACATTAAAGACCACGCAGAGCTTCACAGGTAAGGCAATGTGTCCAGGGCCTTTTTATATATATATATATATATATATGATCCTGCCCCATGCCTGGCACAGGAAAGTAAAGTGGCTTTTCCAATGTCACAAGGAGGTGACAGTTGGTATTCGAGCCGGGTTTACCTGATTCAAATCTGTCATGTTATCAATTGGGAATCTATGTATGTAAAGGAATTTTGGATATATATAAATATTATATTTGGATATATATATATATTCATTTAGAAAGCAGGAACTTACTTAGTAATGTGTTAGTGAAGATGTCCTTGGGAACCGGTGGTAAGGAAGAAAGTTAGCCAAAAGTATGACATCACAATGTGTTTTCTACTGTACAACAGCTTCTGTAGCAGCACTTGCCTCAAGTACAACCACATCAGTGACAACAGCCGCATCAAGTACAACAGCTTCAGTCACAACATTTGCCCCAAGTACAACTGCATCAGTGACAACAGCAGCACCAAGTTCAACAGTTTCAATAAAAACAACAGCATCAGTGACAACAGCTTTACCAAGTACAACAGCTTCAGTGACAACAGTTGCACCAAGTACAACTGCATCATTGACAACAGCTTTACCAAGAACAACAGCTTCAGTGGCAACAGCAGCAGCAAATACAACTACATCAGTGACCACAGCTGTACCAACTACAACAGCTTCAGTGAGCACAGCGGCACCACGTGCAACTGCATCAGTGACAACAGCAGCACCAAGTACAACAGCTTCAGTTACAACAGCCGCACCAAGTACAACAGCTTCAGTCACAACAGCTGCACCAAGTACAACAGCTTCAGTCACAACAGCAGCACCAAGTACAACAGCTTCAGTCACAACAGCAGCACCAAGTACAACAGCTTCAGTCACAACAGCCGCACCAAGTACAAGAGCTTCAGTCACAACAGCAGCACCAAGTACAACAGCTTCAGTCACATCAGCAGCACCAAGTACAACTACATCATTGACAACAGCTGCACCAAGTACCACAGCTTCAGTCACAACAGCAGCACCAAGTACAAGAGCTTCAATAACAACAGCAGCAGCACAAAGTACAACAGCTTCAGTCACAACAGCCGCACCAAGTACAACAGCTTCGGTCACAACAGCCGCACCAAGTACAACAGCTTCAGTCACAACAGCCGCACCAAGTACAATAGCTTCAGTCACAACAGCAGCACCAAGTACAACTTCATCATTGACAACAGCTGCACCAAGTACAAGAGCTTCAGTCACAACAGCAGCACCAAGTACAACAGCTTCAGTCACAACAGCCGCACCAAGTACAACAGCTTCAGTCACAACCGCAGCACCAAGTACAACAGCTTCAGTCACAACAGCAGCACTAAGTACAACTACATCATTGACAACAGTTGCACCAAGTACAAGAGCTTCAGTCACAACAGCAGCAGCACAAAGTACAACTTCATCATTGACAACAGCTGCACCAAGTACAACTTCATCATTGACAACAGCTGCACCAAGTACAAGAGCTTCAGTCACAACCGCAGCACCAAGTACAACAGCTTCAGTCACAACAGCAGCACTAAGTACAACTACATCATTGACAACAGTTGCACCAAGTACAACAGCTTCAGTCACAACAGCAGCACCAAGTACAATAGCTTCAGTCACAACAGCTTTACCAAGTACAATTGCATCAGTGACAACAGCCGCACCAAGTACAACAGCTTCAGTCACAACAGCAGCACCAAGTCTAACAGCTTCAGTCACAACAGCTGCACCAAGTACAAGAGCTTCAGTCACAACAGCAGCACCAAGTACAAGAGCTTCAGTCACAACAGCGGCACCAAGTACAATTGCAGCAGTGAGAACAGAATCACCAAGTACAACTGTATCAGTGACAACAGCCGCATCAAGTACAACAGCTTCATTAACACCAGCAGCACCAAGTACCACTACAGGTATATCAGTGATAACAGCTGCACCAAGTACAACAGCTTCAGTCACAACAGCAGCACAAAGTACAACTGCATCATTGATAACATCTGCACCAAGTACAACTGCATCAGTGACAACAGCAGCACCAAGTACTAGAGCTTCAGTGACAACATTTTCCCCAAGAACAATCTCTTCAGTGACAACAGCAGCACCAAGTACAACAGCTTCAATAACAACAGCAGCACCAAGTATAACTGCATCATTGACAACAGCTGCACCAAGTACAACAGCTTCAGTGACCACAGCGGCACCAACTACAGCTACAGCAGTAGCACCAATTACAACAGCAGCAGTTCCAAGTACTGCTGGTTCAGTCACAACAGCTACATTAACTCCCGGCACATATGTGACAACAGCAGCAGTTCCAAGTACAACTACATCAGTGACAACAGCTGCACCAAGAACAATAACCACCCGAAGTACAACTATCTTGGCATCTACAGCTACACCTTCTATCACGTTAACAGCAACTGCACTGACTACAGCTCCAACTTCTTCAAGTTAGTATTTCCACTTCTGCGATGTAGCTGTGTATCATTGAATTTGTGCAGAATTTTGGAAAAATACGTCAAGAATGTAAAATCCCTTTGTGTGAATACTGAACTAGAAGTTCAGCATCTCCATAAAACAGCCTATATTTTAACACAATACACAATTTGACAATACTAAACTTTAGATTCAACTCTTGTTGAGGAGGAACATGTACTCAATCAAAGGAAGGGCTATGTATAACTAGATTAGTTAGACTGCACTATAAAATATCTTGTCTGTTACATGTAACCAAGTGTTCAGTACATCCTTTAAAATGGGAACTACAGTAGTTCTTATTTCCTTTAACCAATGAGTTTTGATGATGGAAGATTGGTGGAGTTTTCTGTCTTTGAGCTTTGATATCACAGCCCATGTTTCCAAACAGGTGTTCCAGTAACCGAAAACGTTATCCAACCTCTCACTGTTAACCCGGTAAATCAGTCCCCAGTAAACACAACCACATTAAAGACCACGCAGAGCTCCACAGGTAAGGCAATGTGTCCAGGCAATTATTTTCTAACATGTTCTTAACCCATAGAACTTACAATCTATGTTTTTGTCGGGGGTGCAGGAAGGTACGGTCATTTTCCAAAGGTCACAAGAAGGTGACAGTGGGACTCAACTGGGTTTGCTTACTTCAAAGCTGTGATGTTACCACTGAATGTTTTTAATCGGATATTGAAGAAATGAACTCTGTACTGTGTGCTTTATAGAATAGGAATACAAACTATGCCAAGGATAGGGAACAATGTAGGTATAAGGTGATAGGTATGTAAATATCATGTGGAGGTAATTCCCATCCTGGAGAGGTTATAATTACAGTGGTATGGTGGAGGACATATAGAGAAAGCAAGTATACGTGAAAGTGAATTTGAATTATCATTATTCAATGGATAAGTACAGTTTCAAACTTCTGAAATGTGTGTGTTCCTTAGGATAAGCCCCAACATTATTTTACATTTTACTCAAGGAATTAGTTCTTAACTTCTTTAACCAGTGGGTTTGGCTGGTTGGCGAATAGTACATTGTCTCCAAGTCTTGATATCATAATACATGTTCCCAAACAGGTGCTGCAGTAACCGAAGCAGTTATCCAACCGATCACTGCTAACCCAGCGAACCAGTCGCCTGTAAACACAACTACTACAGCAAATTCAGCTGCTATAGTAACAACAGCTGCAGCTAAATCTGGAACAACAGCTGTATTAACTACAACTTTCCCATTGTCTACCGCTACACCAACAACATCTGCATTAGTGAATACTTCTCCAAGTTAGTATTTTCACTTTGCCTGTTTGACTTGTCTTTGATTAGTGAAAAGCATTGTTTTGGCACACACCACATGAGGGATGTTCTAAATAGCCAGAATTTAATCCCTCCAGAAAGCAGGTTACATTTTAACACAACTCAGTGTTTGATTCCTACTTAAAACTTTTCAAGTGTTATGCAGAAATACATTTAACCAGTTGGAAACATACAAAACTTATTTTATTTAGCATACACGGTCTGGTTTTCGGGATGTGTGTATTCATCACGCTAACATATATTTTTTTATTTGACTTAAACATATTTACTCAGGGAACTAGTTCTCTTCCCACTTTAATCGATAGGTTAAGCTCAGCGGTGTAGCTATGGCCCTAGCAGCTTGAGCAAAGCCCAGGGGCCTGCTCTCTAGCATATATTTGGCTACTGAACATGCGTGGTGGGCATCTGCCTACCGTGAATGCACGATCGCCACTTGCCTACAACGCTTGCGCGATCGACATTTGCCTACCGCGCATGCGCAATTGGTGGTTGCCGGTCGTGCATGCACATGAGCAGCCAGCAACAACCGGTCGCACGTGCGCAGTAAGCAAGTCTTGATCGTGCATGCGGAGTAGGAAACAGCCAGTTGCGCTTGCGCAGTAGGGACGTGCCGGTCAAGCATCCGTGGCCTAACAATACAAAAATGTTGCTTTGCTGTGCCACTGGTTAGGCTGGTGTGCAAATGGTGAATTGTCTCCAATCCTCAATATTGCAACACCTATTGTCAAACAGGTGTTCTAGTAACCAAATTTTTTTTCCAACCGGTCATGCCTAACCCAGCGAACCAATCCCTTTTAACCACAACCACATTACAGACCATACAGAGCTGGAAATATGAATTGATGCACAATAAAACTAGCTAAACACTTTGGGGTTCAAATGTTTAACCTTTGGTTGCATTTCACATCTCTACAACTTCTTTATTGCATGAATTTCATAAGTCTCTATGCTGCAGATATACATAACCCAGTTTTTTAGATTTTTTTCGTTTTATCATCTTTATAAGGGTAAATTGATGGGTGCTGGGTTGTATTTGAGAGATTCTCAGTTATCGTCTGCTTTGATTTCAGTTGTGACTTTGACAACTCCACCAGCAACAACAGTTCCAGCAGTTTCCACATTTACATTGAATTTCACCTTGATCAACCTCCAATACACCTCAGACCTCGGTACCCCGAACAGCTCCGAATTCAACAGCACGCGAGTCAATCTGACTAGTTTAGTGAGTGACCAGATGCTTGTTGCTACATTTCTAGGTTCTTTACATGACCCCCCGCAGTCTGTATAGGATCTTCTCTTCAATAATACTCCATTAAACTTCAATGGGATCCCCCTTGAAAACACCCAGTTTGGGTTTATATGTCCAGTACTGCACAATCAGATTGTTGAAAGATTTTAATGTTAAGACTCTTTTCTTCCAGCTGGACACACTGATGAAGAGCACCAGCCTGGGTTCTTCTTACGCTGGGTGCCAAATCATGGGATTCAGGTAACAGATTAACATTGCTACAGTATTTGTCTATCCACTTTGCTGCAAAACCTTAAGAAAACATGAAATAATAAGTTGACCATTACGACATGGATGTTGAAATTATAACATGTCATTATATCATTAATTCCTTCTCCAGTGGCGCAAACAGTGGAAGTGACACCAAAGTTGATGCCATCTGCACTTACACTAACCAGTCAGCATCTCCTGCATTTGACCGAGTGGCTTTCTTCAAGGAGCTGAGCAACAAGACTAATAGTATCACCAAGCTGGACACCTTTTCTATGGATCCAAACAGCCTCTTTGTTAACGGTAAGCGAAGGGGTGTACATATTAACTTCTACTACCTGTAAGGGTGATCTCCCCACGCCTCCACCCCGCCATAATGACAGAACTCACCACTTTTTACACCCCACTGGGAGCCCCTCTTTAGGAAATAATTTGCCTCTATAGTCTTGTATGGGATCCCCTTCCTAGGTGTCAACTTTATTTCACGGTAGAGTGGTTAGTTGATTAAGAAATGGTTAATCCAGCCTCCTTCAGCTATTTTTTATAAGTTGGTTGAATCTAGCCACGCACAGACTAGTAACAGAGTCACAAATACAGAGCTCTCTTAGCTAAAAGACAGTTTGGTCATTCTGTAATAACCACATGATGAAGAGAAGGTGAGCTGAGAAATCCCAATAGTGTTTAGTGTAGCAATTATGACAATGTCTTGGAAAAAACTCACATTGACTTTATTTGCTTTTGTTTTTATGTATTTACTAGGATACAATGAAAAGGCAGGAACTACCCCAGCTCCATGTAAGTACTTAGTGATGACAGTAGAGCTGATGCAAACACTGGGTACATGGACACAGCCTACACACACTCTTCCTTTGCCATGTAACAGTTCCCTCTGTTATTTTCATACATCCCTAAAGTATGAATTGATTCACAATAAAAGTAGCTGAACATTTTGGGGTTCAAATGTTTAACTTTTTGTTGTATTTCACAGCTCTACAACTTCTTTAGTGCATGAACTTTACATAAATCTCTATTCTGTAGATTTACATAAACCAGGTTTATAGATACAATCTTCAACTTTCATCTTTACAAGGATAAATTGATGGGTGCTTGATGTATTTGAGAGATTCTCAGTTATCGTCTGCTTTGATTTCAGTTGTGACTTTGACAACTCCACCAGCAACCACAGTTCCAGCAGTTTCCACATTTACATTGAATTTCACCTTGACCAACCTCCAATACACCTCAAACCTCGGGACCCCGAACAGCTCCGAATTCAACAGCACGCGAGTCAATCTGACTAGTTTAGTGAGTGACCAGATGCTTGTTGCTACATTTCTATGTTCTTTACATGACCCCCGCAGTCTGTATAGGATCTTCTCTTCAATAATACTCCATTAAACTTCAATGGGTTCCCCCTTGAAAACACTCAGTTTGGGTTTATATGTCCAGTACTGCACAATCAGATTGTTGAAAGATTTTAATGTTAAGACTCTTTTCTTCCAGCTGGACACACTGATGAAGAGCACCAGCCTGGGTTCTTCTTACGCTGGGTGCCAAATCATGGGATTCAGGTAACAGATTAACATTGCTACAGTATTTGTCTATCCACTTTGCTGCAAAACCTTAAGAAAACATGAAATAATAAGTTGACCATTACGACATGGATGTTGAAATTATAACATGTCATTATATCATTAATTCCTTCTCCAGTGGCGCAAACAGTGGAAGTGACACCAAAGTTGATGCCATCTGCACTTACACTAACCAGTCAGCATCTCCTGCATTTGACCGAGTGGCTTTCTTCAAGGAGCTGAGCAACAAGACTAATAGTATCACCAAGCTGGACACCTTTTCTATGGATCCAAACAGCCTCTTTGTTAACGGTATGCGAAGGGGTGTACATATTAACTTCTACTACCTGTAAGGGTGATCTCCCCACGCCTCCACCCCGCCATAATGACAGAACTCACCACTTTTTACACCCCACTGGGAGCCCCTCTTTAGGAAATAATTTGCCTCTATAGTCTTGTATGGGATCCCCTTCCTAGGTGTCAACTTTATTTCACGGTAGAGTGGTTAGTTGATTAAGAAATGGTTAATCCAGCCTCCTTCAGCTATTTTTTATAAGTTGGTTGAATCTAGCCACGCACAGACTAGTAACAGAGTCACAAATACAGAGCTCTCTTAGCTAAAAGACAGTTTGGTCATTCTGTAATAACCACATGATGAAGAGAAGGTGAGCTGAGAAATCCCAATAGTGTTTAGTGTAGCAATTATGACAATGTCTTGGAAAAAACTCACATTGACTTTATTTGCTTTTGTTTTTATGTATTTACTAGGATACAATGAAAAGTCAGGAACTACCCCAGCTCCATGTAAGTACTTAGTGATGACAGTAGAGCTGATGCAAACACTGGGTACATGGACACAGCCTACACACACTCTTCCTTTGCCATGTAACAGTTCCCTCTGTTATTTTCATACATCCCTAAAGTATGAATTGATTCACAATAAAAGTAGCTGAACATTTTGGGGTTCAAATGTTTAACTTTTTGTTGTATTTCACAGCTCTACAACTTCTTTAGTGCATGAACTTTACATAAATCTCTATTCTGTAGATTTACATAAACCAGGTTTATAGATACAATCTTCAACTTTCATCTTTACAAGGATAAATTGATGGGTGCTTGATGTATTTGAGAGATTCTCAGTTATCGTCTGCTTTGATTTCAGTTGTGACTTTGACAACTCCACCAGCAACCACAGTTCCAGCAGTTTCCACATTTACATTGAATTTCACCTTGACCAACCTCCAATACACCTCAAACCTCGGGACCCCGAACAGCTCCGAATTCAACAGCACGCGAGTCAATCTGACTAGTTTAGTGAGTGACCAGATGCTTGTTGCTACATTTCTATGTTCTTTACATGACCCCCGCAGTCTGTATAGGATCTTCTCTTCAATAATACTCCATTAAACTTCAATGGGTTCCCCCTTGAAAACACTCAGTTTGGGTTTATATGTCCAGTAGTGCACAATCAGATTGTTGAAAGATTTTAATGTTAAGACTCTTTTCTTCCAGCTGGACACACTGATGAAGAGCACCAGCCTGGGTTCTTCTTACGCTGGGTGCCAAATCATGGGATTCAGGTAACAGATTAACATTGCTACAGTATTTGTCTATCCACTTTGCTGCAAAACCTTAAGAAAACATGAAATAATAAGTTGACAATTACGACATGGATATTGAAATTATAACATGTCATTATATCATTAATTCCTTCTCCAGTGGCGCAAACAATGGAAGTGACACCAAAGTTGATGCCATCTGTACTTACACTAACCAGTCAGCATCTCCTGCATTTGACCGAGTGGCTTTCTTCAAGGAGCTGAGCAACAAGACTAATAGTATCACCAAGCTGGACACCTTTTCTATGGATCCAAACAGCCTCTTTGTTAACGGTAAGCGAAGGGGTGTACATATTAACTTCTACTTCCTGTAAGGGTGTTCTCCCCACGCCTCCACCCCGCCATAATGACAGAACTCACCACTTTTTACACCCCACTGGGAGCCCCTCTTTAGGAAATAATTTGCCTCTATAGTCTTGTATGGGATCCCCTTCCTAGGTGTCAACTTTATTTCACGGTAGAGTGGTTAGTTGATTAAGAAATGGTTAATCCAGCCTCCTTCAGCTATTTTTTATAAGTTGGTTGAATCTAGCCACGCACAGACTAGTAACAGAGTCACAAATACAGAGCTCTCTTAGCTAAAAGACAGTTTGGTCATTCTGTAATAACCACATGATGAAGAGAAGGTGAGCTGAGAAATTCCAATAGTGTTTAGTGTAGCAATTATGACAATGTCTTGGAAAAAACTCACATTGACTTTATTTGCTTTTGTTTTTATGTATTTACTAGGATACAATGAAAAGGCAGGAACTACCCCAGCTCCATGTAAGTACTTAGTGATGACAGTAGAGCTGATGCAAACACTGGGTACATGGACACAGCCTACACACACTCTTCCTTTACCATGTAACAGTTCCCTCTGTTATTTTCATACATCCCTAAAGTATGAATTGATTCACAATAAAAGTAGCTGAACATTTTGGGGTTCAAATGTTTAACTTTTGGTTGTATTTCACAGCTCTACAACTTCTTTAGTGCATGAACTTTACATAAATCTCTATTCTGTAGATTTACATAAACCAGGTATATAGATACAATCTTCAACTTTCATCTTTACAAGGATAAATTGATGGGTGCTTGATATATTTGAGAGATTCTCAGTTATCGTCTGCTTTGATTTCAGTTGTGACTTTGACAACTCCACCAGCAACCACAGTTCCAGCAGTTTCCACATTTACATTGAATTTCACCTTGACCAACCTCCAATACACCTCAAACCTCGGGACCCCGAACAGCTCCGAATTCAACAGCACGCGAGTCAATCTGACTAGTTTAGTGAGTGACCAGATGCTTGTTGCTACATTTCTATGTTCTTTACATGACCCTCTCAGTCTGTATAGGATCTTCTCTTCAATAATACTCCATTAAACTTCAATGGGATCCCCCTTGAAAAACCCCCGGTTTGGGTTTATATGTCCAGTACTGCACAATCAGATTGTTGAAAGATTTTAATGTTAAGACTCTTTTCTTCCAGCTGGACACACTGATGAAGAGCACCAGCCTGGGTTCTTCTTACGCTGGGTGCCAAATCATGGGATTCAGGTAACAGATTAACATTGCTACAGTATTTGTCTATCCACTTTGCTGCAAAACCTTAAGAAAACATGAAATAATAAGTTGACCATTACGACATGGATTTAGAAATTATAACATGTGATTATATCATTAATTCCTTCTCCAGTGCCGCAAACAGTGGAAGTGACACCAAAGTTGATGCCATCTGTACTTACACTAACCAGTCAGCATCTCCTGCATTTGACCGAGTGGCTTTCTTCAAGGAGCTGAGCAACAAGACTAATAGTATCACCAAGCTGGACACCTTTTCTATGGATCCAAACAGCCTCTTTGTTAACGGTAAGCGAAGGGGTGTACATATTAACTTCTACTTCCTGTAAGGGTGTTCTCCCCACGCCTCCACCCCGCCATAATGACAGAACTCACCACTTTTTACACCCCAATGGGAGCCCCTCTTTAGGAAATAATTTGCCTCTATAGTCTTGTATGGGATCCCCTTCCTAGGTGTCAACTTTATTTCACGGTAGAGTGGTTAGTTGATTAAGAAATGGTTAATCCAGCCTCCTTCAACTATTTTTTATAAGTTGGTTGAATCTAGCCACGCACAGACTAGTAACAGAGTCACAAATACAGAGCTCTCTTAGCTAAAAGACAGTTTGGTCATTCTGTAATTACCACATGATGAAGAGAAGGTGAGCTGAGAAATCCCAATAGTGTTTAGTGTAGCAATTATGACAATGTCTTGGAAAAAACTCACATTGACTTTATTTGCTTTTGTTTTTATGTATTTACTAGGATACAATGAAAAGGCAGGAACTACCCCAGCTCCATGTAAGTACTTAGTGATGACAGTAGAGCTGATGCAAACACTGGGTACATGGACACAGCCTACACACACTCTTCCTTTACCATGTAACAATTCCCTCTGTTATTTTCATACATCCCTAAAGTATGAATTGATTCACAATAAAAGTAGCTGAACATTTTGGGGTTCAAATGTTTAACTTTTGGTTGTATTTCACATCTCTACAACTTCTTTAGTGCATGAACTTTACATAAATCTCTATTCTGTAGATTTACATAAACCAGGTTTATAGATACAATCTTCAACTTTCATCTTTACAAGGATAAATTGATGGGTGCTTGATATATTTGAGAGATTCTCAGTTATTGTCTGCTTTGATTTCAGTTGTGACTTTGACAACTCCACCAGCAACCACAGTTCCAGCAGTTTCCACATTTACATTGAATTTCACCTTGACCAACCTCCAATACACCTCAAACCTCGGGACCCCGAACAGCTCCGAATTCAACAGCACGCGAGTCAATCTGACTAGTTTAGTGAGTGACCAGATGCTTGTTGCTACATTTCTATGTTCTTTACATGACCCCCGCAGTCTGTATAGGATCTTCTCTTCAATAATACTCCATTAAACTTCAATGGGATCCCCCTTGAAAACCCCCCGGTTTGGGTTTATATGTCCAGTACTGCACAATCAGATTGTTGAAAGATTTTAATGTTAAGACTCTTTTCTTCCAGCTGGACACACTGATGAAGAGCACCAGCCTGGGTTCTTCTTACGCTGGGTGCCAAATCATGGGATTCAGGTAACAGATTAACATTGCTACAGTATTTGTCTATCCACTTTGCTGCAAAACCTTAAGAAAACATGAAATAATAAGTTGACCATTACGACATGGATTTAGAAATTATAACATGTGATTATATCATTAATTCCTTCTCCAGTGCCGCAAACAGTGGAAGTGACACCAAAGTTGATGTCATCTGTACTTACACTAACCAGTCAGCATCTCCTGCATTTGACCGAGTGGCTTTCTTCAAGGAGCTGAGCAACAAGACTAATAGTATCACCAAGCTGGACACCTTTTCTATGGATCCAAACAGCCTCTTTGTTAACGGTAAGCGAAGGGGTGTACATATTAACTTCTACTTCCTGTAAGGGTGTTCTCCCCACGCCTCCACCCCGCCATAATGACAGAACTCACCACTTTTTACACCCCACTGGGAGCCCCTCTTTAGGAAATAATTTGCCTCTATAGTCTTGTATGGGATCCCCTTCCTAGGTGTCAACTTTATTTCACGGTAGAGTGGTTAGTTGATTAAGAAATGGTTAATCCAGCCTCCTTCAACTATTTTTTATAAGTTGGTTGAATCTAGCCACGCACAGACTAGTAACAGAGTCACAAATACAGAGCTCTCTTAGCTAAAAGACAGTTTGGTCATTCTGTAATTACCACATGATGAAGAGAAGGTGAGCTGAGAAATCCCAATAGTGTTTAGTGTAGCAATTATGACAATGTCTTGGAAAAAACTCACATTGACTTTATTTGCTTTTGTTTTTATGTATTTACTAGGATACAATGAAAAGGCAGGAACTACCCCAGCTCCATGTAAGTACTTAGTGATGACAGTAGAGCTGATGCAAACACTGGGTACATGGACACAGCCTACACACACTCTTCCTTTACCATGTAACAATTCCCTCTGTTATTTTCATACATCCCTAAAGTATGAATTGATTCACAATAAAAGTAGCTGAACATTTTGGGGTTCAAATGTTTAACTTTTGGTTGTATTTCACATCTCTACAACTTCTTTAGTGCATGAACTTTACATAAATCTCTATTCTGTAGATTTACATAAACCAGGTTTATAGATACAATCTTCAACTTTCATCTTTACAAGGATAAATTGATGGGTGCTTGATATATTTGAGAGATTCTCAGTTATTGTCTGCTTTGATTTCAGTTGTGACTTTGACAACTCCACCAGCAACCACAGTTCCAGCAGTTTCCACATTTACATTGAATTTCACCTTGACCAACCTCCAATACACCTCAAACCTCGGGACCCCGAACAGCTCCGAATTCAACAGCACGCGAGTCAATCTGACTAGTTTAGTGAGTGACCAGATGCTTGTTGCTACATTTCTATGTTCTTTACATGACCCCCGCAGTCTGTATAGGATCTTCTCTTCAATAATACTCCATTAAACTTTAATGGGTTCCCCCTTGAAAACACTCAGTTTGGGTTTATATGTCCAGTACTGCACAATCAGATTGTTGAAAGATTTTAATGTTAAGACTCTTTTCTTCCAGCTGGACACACTGATGAAGAGCACCAGCCTGGGTTCTTCTTACGCTGGGTGCCAAATCATGGGATTCAGGTAACAGATTAACATTGCTACAGTATTTGTCTATCCACTTTGCTGCAAAACCTTAAGAAAACATGAAATAATAAGTTGACCATTACGACATGGATATAGAAATTATAACATGTCATTATATCATTAATTCCTTCTCCAGTGGCGCAAACAGTGGAAGTGACACCAAAGTTGATGCCATCTGTACTTACACTAACCAGTCAGCATCTCCTGCATTTGACCGAGTGGCTTTCTTCAAGGAGCTGAGCAACAAGACTAATAGTATCACCAAGCTGGACACCTTTTCTATGGATCCAA
The DNA here is from genome assembly GCF_040206685.1 of Ascaphus truei. NCBI lineage: Eukaryota > Metazoa > Chordata > Amphibia > Anura > Ascaphidae > Ascaphus > Ascaphus truei. The sequence continues at coordinate 40,028,874 of NC_134490.1, forward strand.
ACAGCCTCTTTGTTAACGGTAAGTGAAGGGGTGTACATATTAACTTCTACTTCCTGTAAGGGTGATCTCCCCACGCCTCCACCCCGCCATAATGACAGAACTCACCACTTTTTACACCCCACTGGGAGCCCCTCTTTAGGAAATAATTTGCCTCTATAGTCTTGTATGGGATTCCCTTCCTAGGTGTCAACTTTATTTCACGGTAGAGTGGTTAGTTGATTAAGAAATGGTTAATCCAGCCTCCTTCAGCTATTTTTTATAAGTTGGTTGAATCTAGCCACGCACAGACTAGTAACAGAGTCACAAATACAGAGCTCTCTTAGCTAAAAGACAGTTTGGTCATTCTGTAATAACCACATGATGAAGAGAAGGTGAGCTGAGAAATCCCAATAGTGTTTAGTTTAGCAATTATGACAATGTCTTGGAAAAAACTCACATTGACTTTATTTGCTTTTGTTTTTATGTATTTACTAGGATACAATGAAAAGGCAGGAACTACCCCAGCTCCATGTAAGTACTTAGTAATGACAGTAGAGCTGATGCAAACACTGGGTACATGGACACAGCCTACACACACTCTTCCTTTACCATGTAACAATTCCCTCTGTTATTTTCATACATCCCTAAAGTATGAATTGATTCACAATAAAAGTAGCTGAACATTTTGGGGTTCAAATGTTTAACTTTTGGTTGTATTTCACAGCTCTACAACTTCTTTAGTGCATGAACTTTACATAAATCTCTATTCTGTAGATTTACATAAACCAGGTTTATAGATACAATCTTCAACTTTCATCTTTACAAGGATAAATTGATGGGTGCTTGATGTATTTGAGAGATTCTCAGTTATCGTCTGCTTTGATTTCAGTTGTGACTTTGACAACTCCACCAGCAACCACAGTTCCAGCAGTTTCCACATTTACATTGAATTTTACCTTGACCAACCTCCAATACACCTCAAACCTCGGGAACCCGAACAGCTCCGAATTCAACAGCACGCGAGTCAATCTGACTAGTTTAGTGAGTGACCAGATGCTTGTTGCTACATTTCTATGTTCTTTATATGACGACCGCAGTCTGTATAGGATCTTCACTTCAATAATACTCCATTAAACTTCAATGGGTTCCCCCTTGAAAACACTCAGTTTGGGTTTATATGTCCAGTACTGCACAATCAGATTGTTGAAAGATTTTAATGTTAAGACTCTTTTCTTCCAGCTGGACACACTGATGAAGAGCACCAGCCTGGGTTCTTCTTACGCTGGGTGCCAAATCATGGGATTCAGGTAACAGATTAACATTGCTACAGTATTTGTCTATCCACTTTGCTGCAAAACCTTAAGAAAACATGAAATAATAAGTTGACCATTACGACATGGATTTAGAAATTATAACATGTCATTATATCATTAATTCCTTCTCCAGTGGCGCAAACAGTGGAAGTGACACCAAAGTTGATGCCATCTGTACTTACACTAACCAGTCAGCATCTCCTGCATTTGACCGAGTGGCTTTCTTCAAGGAGCTGAGCAACAAGACTAATAGTATCACCAAGCTGGACACCTTTTCTATGGATCCAAACAGCCTCTTTGTTAACGGTAAGCGAAGGGGTGTACATATTAACTTCTACTTCCTGTAAGGGTGATCTCCCCACGCCTCCACCCCGCCATAATGACAGAACTCACCACTTTTTACACCCCACTGGGAGCCCCTCTTTAGGAAATAATTTGCCTCTATAGTCTTGTATGGAATCCCCTTCCTAGGTGTCAACTTTATTTCACGGTAGAGTGGTTAGTTGATTAAGAAATGGTTAATCCAGCCTCCTTCAGCTATTTTTTATAAGTTGGTTGAATCTAGCCACGCACAGACTAGTAACAGAGTCACAAATACAGAGCTCTCTTAGCTAAAAGACAGTTTGGTCATTCTGTAATAACCACATGATGAAGAGAAGGTGAGCTGAGAAATCCCAATAGTGTTTAGTGTAGCAATTATGACAATGTCTTGGAAAAAACTCACATTGACTTTATTTGCTTTTGTTTTTATGTATTTACTAGGATACAATGAAAAGGCAGGAACTACCCCAGCTCCATGTAAGTACTTAGTGATGACAGTAGAGCTGATGCAAACACTGGGTACACGGACACAGCCTACACACACTCTTCCTTTACCATGTAACAGTTCCCTCTGTTATTTTCATACATCCCTAAAGTATGAATTGATTCACAATAAAAGTAGCTGAACATTTTGGGGTTCAAATGTTTAACTTTTGGTTGTATTTCACAGCTCTACAACTTCTTTAGTGCATGAACTTTACATAAATCTCTATTCTGTAGATTTACATAAACCAGGTTTATAGATACAATCTTCAACTTTCATCTTTACAAGGATAAATTGATGGGTGCTTGATGTATTTGAGAGATTCTCAGTTATCGTCTGCTTTGATTTCAGTTGTGACTTTGACAACTCCACCAGCAACCACAGTTCCAGCAGTTTCCACATTTACATTGAATTTCACCTTGACCAACCTCCAATACACCTCAAACCTCGGGAACCCGAACAGCTCCGAATTCAACAGCACGCGAGTCAATCTGACTAGTTTAGTGAGTGACCAGATGCTTGTTGCTACATTTCTATGTTCTTTATATGACGACCGCAGTCTGTATAGGATCTTCACTTCAATAATACTCCATTAAACTTCAATGGGTTCCCCCTTGAAAACACTCAGTTTGGGTTTATATGTCCAGTACTGCACAATCAGATTGTTGAATGATTTTAATGTTAAGACTCTTTTCTTCCAGCTGGACACACTGATGAAGAGCACCAGCCTGGGTTCTTCTTACGCTGGGTGCCAAATCATGGGATTCAGGTAACAGATTAACATTGCTACAGTATCTGTCTATCCACTTTGCTGCAAAACCTTAAGAAAACATGAAATAATAAGTTGACCATTACGACATGGATTTAGAAATTATAACATGTCATTATATCATTAATTCCTTCTCCAGTGGCGCAAACAGTGGAAGTGACACCAAAGTTGATGCCATCTGTACTTACACTAACCAGTCAGCATCTCCTGCATTTGACCGAGTGGCTTTCTTCAAGGAGCTGAGCAACAAGACTAATAGTATCACCAAGCTGGACACCTTTTCTATGGATCCAAACAGCCTCTTTGTTAACGGTAAGCGAAGGGGTGTACATATTAACTTCTACTTCCTGTAAGGGTGATCTCCCCACGCCTCCACCCCGCCATAATGACAGAACTCACCACTTTTTACACCCCACTGGGAGCCCCTCTTTAGGAAATAATTTGCCTCTATAGTCTTGTATGGAATCCCCTTCCTAGGTGTCAACTTTATTTCACGGTAGAGTGGTTAGTTGATTAAGAAATGGTTAATCCAGCCTCCTTCAGCTATTTTTTATAAGTTGGTTGAATCTAGCCACGCACAGACTAGTAACAGAGTCACAAATACAGAGCTCTCTTAGCTAAAAGACAGTTTGGTCATTCTGTAATAACCACATGATGAAGAGAAGGTGAGCTGAGAAATCCCAATAGTGTTTAGTGTAGCAATTATGACAATGTCTTGGAAAAAACTCACATTGACTTTATTTGCTTTTGTTTTTATGTATTTACTAGGATACAATGAAAAGGCAGGAACTACCCCAGCTCCATGTAAGTACTTAGTGATGACAGTAGAGCTGATGCAAACACTGGGTACACGGACACAGCCTACACACACTCTTCCTTTACCATGTAACAGTTCCCTCTGTTATTTTCATACATCCCTAAAGTATGAATTGATTCACAATAAAAGTAGCTGAACATTTTGGGGTTCAAATGTTTAACTTTTGGTTGTATTTCACAGCTCTACAACTTCTTTAGTGCATGAACTTTACATAAATCTCTATTCTGTAGATTTACATAAACCAGGTTTATAGATACAATCTTCAACTTTCATCTTTACAAGGATAAATTGATGGGTGCTTGATGTATTTGAGAGATTCTCAGTTATCGTCTGCTTTGATTTCAGTTGTGACTTTGACAACTCCACCAGCAACCACAGTTCCAGCAGTTTCCACATTTACATTGAATTTCACCTTGACCAACCTCCAATACACCTCAAACCTCGGGAACCCGAACAGCTCCGAATTCAACAGCACGCGAGTCAATCTGACTAGTTTAGTGAGTGACCAGATGCTTGTTGCTACATTTCTATGTTCTTTATATGACGACCGCAGTCTGTATAGGATCTTCTCTTCAATAATACTCCATTAAACTTCAATGGGTTCCCCCTTGAAAACACTCAGTTTGGGTTTATATGTTCAGTACTGCACAATCAGATTGTTGAAAGATTTTAATGTTAAGACTCTTTTCTTCCAGCTGGACACACTGATGAAGAGCACCAGCCTGGGTTCTTCTTACGCTGGGTGCCAAATCATGGGATTCAGGTAACAGATTAACATTGCTACAGTATTTGTCTATCCACTTTGCTGCAAAACCTTAAGAAAACATGAAATAATAAGTTGACCATTACGACATGGATATTGAAATTATAACATGTCATTATATCATTAATTCCTTCTCCAGTGGCGCAAACAGTGGAAGTGACACCAAAGTTGATGCCATCTGTACTTACACTAACCAGTCAGCATCTCCTGCATTTGACCGAGTGGCTTTCTTCAAGGAGCTGAGCAACAAGACTAATAGTATCACCAAGCTGGACACCTTTTCTATGGATCCAAACAGCCTCTTTGTTAACGGTAAGCGAAGGGGTGTACATATTAACTTCTACTTCCTGTAAGAGTGATCTCCCCACGCCTCCACCCCGCCATAATGACAGAACTCACCACTTTTTACACCCCACTGGGAGCCCCTCTTTAGGAAATAATTTGCCTCTATAGTCTTGTATGGAATCCCCTTCCTAGGTGTCAACTTTATTTCACGGTAGAGTTGTTAGTTGATTAAGAAATGGTTAATCCAGCCTCCTTCAGCTATTTTTTATAAGTTGGTTGAATGTAGCCACGCACAGACTAGTAACAGAGTCACAAATACAGAGCTCTCTTAGCTAAAAGACAGTTTGGTCATTCTGTAATAACCACATGATGAAGAGAAGGTGAGCTGAGAAATCCCAATAGTGTTTAGTGTAGCAATTATGACAATGTCTTGGAAAAAAACTCACATTGACTTTATTTGCTTTTGTTTTTATGTATTTACTAGGATACAATGAAAAGGCAGGAACTACCCCAGCTCCATGTAAGTACTTAGTGATGACAGTAGAGCTGATGCAAACACTGGGTACACGGACACAGCCTACACACACTCTTCCTTTACCATGTAACAGTTCCCTCTGTTATTTTCATACATCCCTAAAGTATGAATTGATTCACAATAAAAGTAGCTGAACATTTTGGGGTTCAAATGTTTAACTTTTGGTTGTATTTCACAGCTCTACAACTTCTTTAGTGCATGAACTTTACATAAATCTCTATTCTGTAGATTTACATAAACCAGGTTTATAGATACAATCTTCAACTTTCATCTTTACAAGGATAAATTGATGGGTGCTTGATGTATTTGAGAGATTCTCAGTTATCGTCTGCTTTGATTTCAGTTGTGACTTTGACAACTCCACCAGCAACCACAGTTCCAGCAGTTTCCACATTTACATTGAATTTCACCTTGACCAACCTCCAATACACCTCAAACCTCGGGAACCCGAACAGCTCCGAATTCAACAGCACGCGAGTCAATCTGACTAGTTTAGTGAGTGACCAGATGCTTGTTGCTACATTTCTATGTTCTTTATATGACGACCGCAGTCTGTATAGGATCTTCACTTCAATAATACTCCATTAAACTTCAATGGGTTCCCCCTTGAAAACACTCAGTTTGGGTTTATATGTCCAGTACTGCACAATCAGATTGTTGAAAGATTTTAATGTTAAGACTCTTTTCTTCCAGCTGGACACACTGATGAAGAGCACCAGCCTGGGTTCTTCTTACGCTGGGTGCCAAATCATGGGATTCAGGTAACAGATTAACATTGCTACAGTATTTGTCTATCCACTTTGCTGCAAAACCTTAAGAAAACATGAAATAATAAGTTGACCATTACGACATGGATTTAGAAATTATAACATGTCATTATATCATTAATTCCTTCTCCAGTGGCGCAAACAGTGGAAGTGACACCAAAGTTGATGCCATCTGTACTTACACTAACCAGTCAGCATCTCCTGCATTTGACCGAGTGGCTTTCTTCAAGGAGCTGAGCAACAAGACTAATAGTATCACCAAGCTGGACACCTTTTCTATGGATCCAAACAGCCTCTTTGTTAACGGTAAGCGAAGGGGTGTACATATTAACTTCTACTTCCTGTAAGGGTGATCTCCCCACGCCTCCACCCCGCCATAATGACAGAACTCACCACTTTTTACACCCCACTGGGAGCCCCTCTTTAGGAAATAATTTGCCTCTATAGTCTTGTATGGAATCCCCTTCCTAGGTGTCAACTTTATTTCACGGTAGAGTTGTTAGTTGATTAAGAAATGGTTAATCCAGCCTCCTTCAGCTATTTTTTATAAGTTGGTTGAATGTAGCCACGCACAGACTAGTAACAGAGTCACAAATACAGAGCTCTCTTAGCTAAAAGACAGTTTGGTCATTCTGTAATAACCACATGATGAAGAGAAGGTGAGCTGAGAAATCCCAATAGTGTTTAGTGTAGCAATTATGACAATGTCTTGGAAAAAAACTCACATTGACTTTATTTGCTTTTGTTTTTATGTATTTACTAGGATACAATGAAAAGGCAGGAACTACCCCAGCTCCATGTAAGTACTTAGTGATGACAGTAGAGCTGATGCAAACACTGGGTACACGGACACAGCCTACACACACTCTTCCTTTACCATGTAACAGTTCCCTCTGTTATTTTCATACATCCCTAAAGTATGAATTGATTCACAATAAAAGTAGCTGAACATTTTGGGGTTCAAATGTTTAACTTTTGGTTGTATTTCACAGCTCTACAACTTCTTTAGTGCATGAACTTTACATAAATCTCTATTCTGTAGATTTACATAAACCAGGTTTATAGATACAATCTTCAACTTTCATCTTTACAAGGATAAATTGATGGGTGCTTGATGTATTTGAGAGATTCTCAGTTATCGTCTGCTTTGATTTCAGTTGTGACTTTGACAACTCCACCAGCAACCACAGTTCCAGCAGTTTCCACATTTACATTGAATTTCACCTTGACCAACCTCCAATACACCTCAAACCTCGGGAACCCGAACAGCTCCGAATTCAACAGCACGCGAGTCAATCTGACTAGTTTAGTGAGTGACCAGATGCTTGTTGCTACATTTCTATGTTCTTTATATGACGACCGCAGTCTGTATAGGATCTTCACTTCAATAATACTCCATTAAACTTCAATGGGTTCCCCCTTGAAAACACTCAGTTTGGGTTTATATGTCCAGTACTGCACAATCAGATTGTTGAAAGATTTTAATGTTAAGACTCTTTTCTTCCAGCTGGACACACTGATGAAGAGCACCAGCCTGGGTTCTTCTTACGCTGGGTGCCAAATCATGGGATTCAGGTAACAGATTAACATTGCTACAGTATTTGTCTATCCACTTTGCTGCAAAACCTTAAGAAAACATGAAATAATAAGTTGACCATTACGACATGGATTTAGAAATTATAACATGTCATTATATCATTAATTCCTTCTCCAGTGGCGCAAACAGTGGAAGTGACACCAAAGTTGATGCCATCTGTACTTACACTAACCAGTCAGCATCTCCTGCATTTGACCGAGTGGCTTTCTTCAAGGAGCTGAGCAACAAGACTAATAGTATCACCAAGCTGGACACCTTTTCTATGGATCCAAACAGCCTCTTTGTTAACGGTAAGCGAAGGGGTGTACATATTAACTTCTACTTCCTGTAAGGGTGATCTCCCCACGCCTCCACCCCGCCATAATGACAGAACTCACCACTTTTTACACCCCACTGGGAGCCCCTCTTTAGGAAATAATTTGCCTCTATAGTCTTGTATGGAATCCCCTTCCTAGGTGTCAACTTTATTTCACGGTAGAGTGGTTAGTTGATTAAGAAATGGTTAATCCAGCCTCCTTCAGCTATTTTTTATAAGTTGGTTGAATCTAGCCACGCACAGACTAGTAACAGAGTCACAAATACAGAGCTCTCTTAGCTAAAAGACAGTTTGGTCATTCTGTAATAACCACATGATGAAGAGAAGGTGAGCTGAGAAATCCCAATAGTGTTTAGTGTAGCAATTATGACAATGTCTTGGAAAAAACTCACATTGACTTTATTTGCTTTTGTTTTAATGTATTTACTAGGATACAATGAAAAGGCAGGAACTACCCCAGCTCCATGTAAGTACTTAGTGATGACAGTAGAGCTGATGCAAACACTGGGTACACGGACACAGCCTACACACACTCTTCCTTTACCATGTAACAGTTCCCTCTGTTATTTTCATACATCCCTAAAGTATGAATTGATTCACAATAAAAGTAGCTGAACATTTTGGGGTTCAAATGTTTAACTTTTGGTTGTATTTCACAGCTCTACAACTTCTTTAGTGCATGAACTTTACATAAATCTCTATTCTGTAGATTTACATAAACCAGGTTTATAGATACAATCTTCAACTTTCATCTTTACAAGGATAAATTGATGGGTGCTTGATGTATTTGAGAGATTCTCAGTTATCGTCTGCTTTGATTTCAGTTGTGACTTTGACAACTCCACCAGCAACCACAGTTCCAGCAGTTTCCACATTTACATTGAATTTCACCTTGACCAACCTCCAATACACCTCAAACCTCGGGAACCCGAACAGCTCCGAATTCAACAGCACGCGAGTCAATCTGACTAGTTTAGTGAGTGACCAGATGCTTGTTGCTACATTTCTATGTTCTTTATATGACGACCGCAGTCTGTATAGGATCTTCTCTTCAATAATACTCCATTAAACTTCAATGGGTTCCCCCTTGAAAACACTCAGTTTGGGTTTATATGTTCAGTACTGCACAATCAGATTGTTGAAAGATTTTAATGTTAAGACTCTTTTCTTCCAGCTGGACACACTGATGAAGAGCACCAGCCTGGGTTCTTCTTACGCTGGGTGCCAAATCATGGGATTCAGGTAACAGATTAACATTGCTACAGTATTTGTCTATCCACTTTGCTGCAAAACCTTAAGAAAACATGAAATAATAAGTTGACCATTACGACATGGATATTGAAATTATAACATGTCATTATATCATTAATTCCTTCTCCAGTGGCGCAAACAGTGGAAGTGACACCAAAGTTGATGCCATCTGTACTTACACTAACCAGTCAGCATCTCCTGCATTTGACCGAGTGGCTTTCTTCAAGGAGCTGAGCAACAAGACTAATAGTATCACCAAGCTGGACACCTTTTCTATGGATCCAAACAGCCTCTTTGTTAACGGTAAGCGAAGGGGTGTACATATTAACTTCTACTTCCTGTAAGGGTGATCTCCCCACGCCTCCACCCCGCCATAATGACAGAACTCACCACTTTTTACACCCCACTGGGAGCCCCTCTTTAGGAAATAATTTGCCTCTATAGTCTTGTATGGAATCCCCTTCCTAGGTGTCAACTTTATTTCACGGTAGAGTTGTTAGTTGATTAAGAAATGGTTAATCCAGCCTCCTTCAGCTATTTTTTATAAGTTGGTTGAATCTAGCCACGCACAGACTAGTAACAGAGTCACAAATACAGAGCTCTCTTAGCTAAAAGACAGTTTGGTCATTCTGTAATAACCACATGATGAAGAGAAGGTGAGCTGAGAAATCCCAATAGTGTTTAGTGTAGCAATTATGACAATGTCTTGGAAAAAAACTCACATTGACTTTATTTGCTTTTGTTTTTATGTATTTACTAGGATACAATGAAAAGGCAGGAACTACCCCAGCTCCATGTAAGTACTTAGTGATGACAGTAGAGCTGATGCAAACACTGGGTACACGGACACAGCCTACACACACTCTTCCTTTACCATGTAACAGTTCCCTCTGTTATTTTCATACATCCCTAAAGTATGAATTGATTCACAATAAAAGTAGCTGAACATTTTGGGGTTCAAATGTTTAACTTTTGGTTGTATTTCACAGCTCTACAACTTCTTTAGTGCATGAACTTTACATAAATCTCTATTCTGTAGATTTACATAAACCAGGTTTATAGATACAATCTTCAACTTTCATCTTTACAAGGATAAATTGATGGGTGCTAGATGTATTTGAGAGATTCTCAGTTATCGTCTGCTTTGATTTCAGTTGTGACTTTGACAACTCCACCAGCAACCACAGTTCCAGCAGTTTCCACATTTACATTGAATTTCACCTTGACCAACCTCCAATACACCTCAAACCTCGGGACCCCGAACAGCTCCGAATTCAACAGCACGCGAGTCAATCTGACTAGTTTAGTGAGTGACCAGATGCTTGTTGCTACATTTCTATGTTCTTTATATGACCCCCGCAGTCTGTATAGGATCTTCTCTTCAATAATACTCCATTAAACTTCAATGGGTTCCCCCTTGAAAACACTCAGTTTGGGTTTATATGTCCAGTACTGCACAATCAGATTGTTGAAAGATTTTAATGTTAAGACTCTTTTCTTCCAGCTGGACACACTGATGAAGAGCACCAGCCTGGGTTCTTCTTACGCTGGGTGCCAAATCATGGGATTCAGGTAACAGATTAACATTGCTACAGTATTTGTCTATCCACTTTGCTGAAAAACCTTAAGAAAACATGAAATAATAAGTTGAACATTACGACATGGATATAGAAATTATAACATGTCATTATATCATTAATTCCTTCACCAGTGGCGCAAACAGTGGAAGTGACACCAAAGTTGATGCCATCTGTACTTACACTAACCAGTCAGCATCTCCTGCATTTGACCGAGTGGCTTTCTTCAAGGAGCTGAGCAACAAGACTAATAGTATCACCAAGCTGGACACCTTTTCTATGGATCCAAACAGCCTCTTTGTTAACGGTAAGCGAAGGGGTGTACATATTAACTTCTACTTCCTGTAAGGGTGTTCTCCCCACGCCTCCACCCCGCCATAATGACAGAGCTCACCACTTTTTACACCCCACTGGGAGCCCCTCTTTAGGAAATAATTTGCCTCTATAGTCTTGTATGGGATCCCCTTCCTAGGTGTCAACTTTATTTCACGGTAGAGTGGTTAGTTGATTAAGAAATGGTTAATCCAGCCTCCTTCAACTATTTTTTATAAATTGGTTGAATCTAGCCACGCACAGACTAGTAACAGAGTCACAAATACAGAGCTCTCTTAGCTAAAAGACAGTTTGGTCATTCTGTAATAACCACATGATGAAGAGAAGGTGAGCTGAGAAATCCCAATAGTGTTTAGTGTAGCAATTATGACAATGTCTTGGAAAAAACTCACATTGACTTTATTTGCTTTTGTTTTTATGTATTTACTAGGATACAATGAAAAGGCAGGAACTACCCCAGCTCCATGTAAGTACTTAGTGATGACAGTAGAGCTGATGCAAACACTGGGTACATGGACACAGCCTACACACACTCTTCCTTTACCATGCCCTCTGTTATTTTCATACATCCCTAAAGTATGAATTGATTCACAATAAAAGTAGCTGAACATTTTGGGGTTCAAATGTTTAACTTTTGGTTGTATTTCACAGCTCTACAACTTCTTTAGTGCATGAACTTTACATAAATCTCTATTCTGTAGATTTACATAAACCAGGTTTATAGATACAATCTTCAACTTTCATCTTTACAAGGATAAATTGATGGGTGCTTGATATATTTGAGAGATTCTCAGTTATTGTCTGCTTTGATTTCAGTTGTGACTTTGACAACTCCACCAGCAACCACAGTTCCAGCAGTTTCCACATTTACATTGAATTTCACCTTGACCAACCTCCAATACACCTCAAACCTCGGGACCCCGAACAGCTCCGAATTCAACAGCACGCGAGTCAATCTGACTAGTTTAGTGAGTGACCATATGCTTGTGGCTACATTTCTATGTTCTTTACATGACCCCCACAGTCTGTATAGGATCTTCTCTTCAATAATACTCCATTAAACTTCAATGGGTTCCCCCTTGAAAACACCCAGTTTGGGTTTATATGTCCAGTACTGCACAATCAGATTGTTGAAAGATTTTAATGTTAAGACTCTTTTCTTCCAGCTGGACACACTGATGAAGAGCACCAGCCTGGGTTCTTCTTTCGCTGGGTGCCAAATCATGGGATTCAGGTAACAGATTAACATTGCTACAGTATTTGTCTATCCACTTTGCTGCAAAACCTTAAGAAAACATGAAATAATAAGTTGACCATTACAACATGGATATTGAAATTATAACATGTCATTATATCATTAATTCCTTCTCCAGTGGCGCAAACAGTGGAAGTGACACCAAAGTTGATGCCATCTGTACTTACACTAACCAGTCAGCATCTCCTGCATTTGACCGAGTGGCTTTCTTCAAGGAGCTGAGCAACAAGACTAATAGTATCACCAAGCTGGACACCTTTTCTATGGATCCAAACAGCCTCTTTGTTAACGGTAAGCGAAGGGGTGTACATATTAACTTCTACTTCCTGTAAGGGTGTTCTCCCCACGCCTCCACCCCGCCATAATGACAGAACTCACCACTTTTTACATCCCACTGGGAGCCCCTCCTTAGGAAATAATTTGCCTCTATAGTCTTGTATGGGATCCCCTTCCTAGGTGTCAACTTTATTTCACGGTAGAGTGGTTAGTTGATTAAGAAATGGTTAATCCAGCCTCCTTCAACTATTTTTTATAAGTTGGTTGAATCTAGCCACGCACAGACTAGTAACAGAGTCACAAATATAGAGCTCTCTTAGCTAAAAGACAGTTTGGTCATTCTGTAATAACCACATGATGAAGAGAAGGTGAGCTGAGAAATCCCAATAGTGTTTAGTGTAGCAATTATGACAATGTCTTGGAAAAAACTCACATTGACTTTATTTGCTTTTGTTTTTATGTATTTACTAGGATACAATGAAAAGGCAGGAACTACCCCAGCTCCATGTAAGTACTTAGTGATGACAGTAGAGCTGATGCAAACACTGGGTACATGGACACAGCCTACACACACTCTTCCTTTACCATGTAACAATTCCCTCTGTTATTTTCATACATCCCTAAAGTATGAATTGATTCACAATAAAAGTAGCTGAACATTTTGGGGTTCAAATGTTTAACTTTTGGTTGTATTTCACAGCTCTACAACTTCTTTAGTGCATGAACTTTACATAAATCTCTATTCTGTAGATTTACATAAACCAGGTTTATAGATACAATCTTCAACTTTCATCTTTACAAGGATAAATTGATGGGTGCTTGATATATTTGAGAGATTCTCAGTTATTGTCTGCTTTGATTTCAGTTGTGACTTTGACAACTCCACCAGCAACCACAGTTCCAGCAGTTTCCACATTTACATTGAATTTCACCTTGACCAACCTCCAATACACCTCAAACCTCGGGACCCCGAACAGCTCCGAATTCAACAGCACGCGAGTCAATCTGACTAGTTTAGTGAGTGACCAGATGCTTGTGACTACATTTCTATGTTCTTTACATGACCCCCGCAGTCTGTATAGGATCTTCTCTTCAATAATACTCCATTAAACTTCAATGGGATCCCCCTTGAATACCCCCCCGTTTGGGTTTATATGTCCAGTACTGCACAATCAGATTGTTGAAAGATTTTAATGTTAAGACTCTTTTTTTCCAGCTGGACACACTGATGAAGAGCACCAGCCTGGGTTCTTCTTACGCTGGGTGCCAAATCATGGGATTCAGGTAACAGATTAACATTGCTACAGTATTTGTCTATCCACTTTGCTGCAAAACCTTAAGAAAACATGAAATAATAAGTTGACCATTACGACATGGATTTAGAAATTATAACATGTCATTATATCATTAATTCCTTCTCCAGTGCCGCAAACAGTGGAAGTGACACCAAAGTTGATGCCATCTGTACTTACACTAACCAGTCAGCATCTCCTGCATTTGACCGAGTGGCTTTCTTCAAGGAGCTGAGCAACAAGACTAATAGTATCACCAAGCTGGCCACCTTTTCTATGGATCCAAACAGCCTCTTTGTTAACGGTAAGCGAAGGGGTGTACATATTAACTTCTACTTCCTGTAAGGGTGATCTCCCCACGCCTCCACCCCGCCATAATGACAGAACTCACCACTTTTTACACCCCACTGGGAGCCCCTTTTAGGAAATCATTTGCCTCTATAGTCTTGTATGGGATCCCCTTCCTAGGTGTCAACTTTATTTCACGGTAGAGTGGTTAGTTGATTAAGAAATGGTTAATCCAGCCTCCTTCAGCTATTTTTTATAAGTTGGTTGAATCTAGCCACGCACAGACTAGTAACAGAGTCACAAATACAGAGCTCTCTTAGCTAAAAGACAATTTGGTCATTCTGTAATAACCATATGATGAAGAGAAGGTGAGCTGAGAAATCCCAATAGTGTTTAGTGTAGCAATTATGACAATGTCTTGGAAAAAACTCACATTGACTTTATTTGCTTTTGTTTTTATGTATTTACTAGGATACAATGAAAAGGCAGGAACTACCCCAGCTCCATGTAAGTACTTAGTGATGACAGTCGAGCTGATGCAAACACTGGGTACATGGACACAGCCTACACACACTCTTCCTTTACCATGTAACAATTCCTTCTGTTATTTTCATACATCCCTAAAGTATGAATTGATTCACAATAAAAGTAGCTGAACATTTTGGGGTTCAAATGTTTAACTTTTGGTTGTATTTCACAGCTGTTCAACTTCTTTAGTGCATGAACTTTACATAAATCTCTATTCTGTAGATTTACATAAACCAGGTTTATAGATACAATCTTCAACTTTCATCTTTACAAGGATAAATTGATGGGTGCTTGATGTATTTGAGAGATTCTCAGTTATCGTCTGCTTTGATTTCAGTTGTGACTTTGACAACTCCACCAGCAACCACAGTTCCAGCAGTTTCCACATTTACATTGAATTTCACCTTGACCAACCTCCAATACACCTCAAACCTCGGGACCCCGAACAGCTCCGAATTCAACAGCACGCGAGTCAATCTGACTAGTTTAGTGAGTGACCAGATGCTTGTGGCTACATTTCTATGTTCTTTACATGACCCCCGCAGTCTGTATAGGATCTTCTCTTCAATAATACTCCATTAAACTTCAATGGGTTCCCCCTTGAAAACACTCAGTTTGGGTTTATATGTTCAGTACTGCACAATCAGATTGTTGAAAGATTTTAATGTTAAGACTCTTTTCTTCCAGCTGGACACACTGATGAAGAGCACCAGCCTGGGTTCTTCTTACGCTGGGTGCCAAATCATGGGATTCAGGTAACAGATTAACATTGCTACAGTATTTGTCTATCCACTTTGCTGCAAAACCTTAAGAAAACATGAAATAATAAGTTGACCATTACGACATGGATTTAGAAATTATAACATGTCATTATATCATTAATTCCTTCTCCAGTGGCGCAAACAGTGGAAGTGACACCAAAGTTGATGCCATCTGTACTTACACTAACCAGTCAGCATCTCCTGCATTTGACCGAGTGGCTTTCTTCAAGGAGCTGAGCAACAAGACTAATAGTATCACCAAGCTGGACACCTTTTCTATGGATCCAAACAGCCTCTTTGTTAACGGTAAGCGAAGGGGTGTACATATTAACTTCTACTTCCTGTAAGGGTGATCTCCCCACGCCTCCACCCCGCCATAATGACAGAACTCACCACTGTTTACAACCCACTGGGAGCCCCTCTTTAGGAAATCATTTGCCTCTATAGTCTTGTATGGGATCCCCTTCCTAGGTGTCAACTTTATTTCACGGTAGAGTGGTTAGTTGATTAAGAAATGGTTAATCCAGCCTCCTTCAGCTATTTTTTATAAGTTGGTTGAATCTAGCCACGCACAGACTAGTAACAGAGTCACAAATACAGAGCTCTCTTAGCTAAAAGACAGTTTGGTCATTCTGTAATAACCACATGATGAAGAGAAGGTGAGCTGAGAAATCCCAATAGTGTTTAGTGTAGCAATTATGACAATGTCTTGGAAAAAACTCACATTGACTTTATTTGCTTTTGTTTTTATGTATTTACTAGGATACAATGAAAAGGCAGGAACTACCCCAGCTCCATGTAAGTACTTAGTGATGACAGTAGAGCTGATGCAAACACTGGGTACATGGACACAGCCTACACACACTCTTCCTTTACCATGTAACAATTCCCTCTGTTATTTTCATACATCCCTAAAGTATGAATTGATTCACAGTAAAAGTAGCTGAACATTTTGGGGTTCAAATGTTTAACTTTTGGTGATATTTCACAGCTGTTCAACTTCTTTAGTGCATGAACTTTACATAAATCTCTATTCTGTAGATTTACATAAACCAGGTTTATACTGTAGATACAATCTTCAACTTTCATCTTTACAAGGATAAATTGATGGGTGCTTGATGTATTTGAGAGATTCTCAGTTATCGTCTGCTTTGATTTCAGTTGTGACTTTGACAACTCCACCAGCAACCACAGTTCCAGCAGTTTCCACATTTACATTGAATTTCACCTTGACCAACCTCCAATACACCTCAAACCTCGGGACCCCGAACAGCTCCGAATTCAACAGCACGCGAGTCAATCTGACTAGTTTAGTGAGTGACCAGATGCTTGTTGCTACATTTCTATGTTCTTTACATGACCCCCGCAGTCTGTATAGGATCTTCTCTTCAATAATACTCCATTAAACTTCAATGGGTTCCCCCTTGAAAACACCCAGTTTGGGTTTATATGTCCAGTACTGCACAATCAGATTGTTGAAAGATTTTAATGTTAAGACTCTTTTCTTCCAGCTGGTCACACTGATGAAGAGCACCAGCCTGGGTTCTTCTTACGCTGGGTGCCAAATCATGGGATTCAGGTAACAGATTAACATTGCTACAGTATTTGTCTATCCACTTTGCTGCAAAACCTTAAGAAAACATGAAATAATAAGTTGACCATTACGACATGGATTTAGAAATTATAACATGTCATTATATCATTAATTCCTTCTCCAGTGCCGCAAACAGTGGAAGTGACACCAAAGTTGATGCCATCTGTACTTACACTAACCAGTCAGCATCTCCTGCATTTGACCGAGTGGCTTTCTTCAAGGAGCTGAGCAACAAGACTAATAGTATCACCAAGCTGGACACCTTTTCTATGGATCCAAACAGCCTCTTTGTTAACGGTAAGCGAAGGGGTGTACATATTAACTTCTACTTCCTGTAAGGGTGATCTCCCCACGCCTCCACCCCGACATAATGACTGAACTCACCACTTTTTACACCCCACTGGGAGCCCCTCTTTAGGAAATCATTTGCCTCTATAGTCTTGTATGGGATCCCCTTCCTAGGTGTCAACTTTATTTCACGGTAGAGTGGTTAGTTGATTAAGAAATGGTTAATCCAGCCTCCTTCAGCTATTTTTTATAAGTTTGTTGAATCTAGCCACGCACAGACTAGTAACAAAGTCACAAATACTGAGCTCTCTTAGCTAAAAGACAGTTTGGTCATTCTGTAATAACCACATGATGAAGAGAAGTTGAGCTGAGAAATCCCAATAGTGTTTAGTGTAGCAATTATGACAATGTCTTGGAAAAAACTCACATTGACTTTATTTGCTTTTGTTTTTATGTATTTACTAGGATACAATGAAAAGGCAGGAACTACCCCAGCTCCATGTAAGTACTTAGTGATGACAGTAGAGCTGATGCAAACACTGGGTACACGGACACAGCCTACACACACTCTTCCTTTACCATGTAACAATTCCCTCTGTTATTTTGCATACATCCCTAAAGTATGAATTGATTCACAATAAAAGTAGCTGAACATTTTGGGGTTCAAATGTTTAACTTTTGGTTGTATTTCACAGCTCTACAACTTCTTTAGTGCATGAACTTTACATAAATCTCTATTCTGTAGATTTACATAAACCAGGTTTATAGATACAATCTTCAACTTTCATCTTTACAAGGATAAAATGATGGGTGCTTGATGTATTTGAGAGATTTTCAGTTATCGTCTGCTTTGATTTCAGTTGTGACTTTGACAACTCCACCAGCAACCACAGTTCCAGCAGTTTCCACATTTACATTGAATTTCACCTTGACCAACCTCCAATACACCTCAAACCTCGGGACCCCGAACAGCTCCGAATTCAACAGCACGCGAGTCAATCTGACTAGTTTAGTGAGTGACCAGATGCTTGTGGCTACATTTCTATGTTCTTTACATGACCCCCGCAGTCTGTATAGGATCTTCTCTTCAATAATACTCCATTAAACTTCAATGGGATCCCCCTTGAAAACACCCAGTTTGGGTTTATATGTCCAGTACTGCACAATCAGATTGTTGAAAGATTTTAATGTTAAGACTCTTTTCTTCCAGCTGGACACACTGATGAAGAGCACCAGTCTGGGTTCTTCTTACGCTGGGTGCCAAATCATGGGATTCAGGTAACAAATTAACATTGCTACAGTATTTGTCTATCCACTTTGCTGCAAAACCTTAAGAAAACATGAAATAATAAGTTGACCATTACGACATGGATTTAGAAATTATAACATGTCATTATATCATTAATTCCTTCTCCAGTGGCGCAAACAGTGGAAGTGACACCAAAGTTGATGCCATCTGTACTTACACTAACCAGTCAGCATCTCCTGCATTTGACCGAGTGGCTTTCTTCAAGGAGCTGAGCAACAAGACTAATAGTATCACCAAGCTGGACACCTTTTCTATGGATCCAAACAGCCTCTTTGTTAACGGTAAGCGAAGGGGTGTACATATTAACTTCTACTTCCTGTAAGGGTGATCTCCTCACGCCTCCACCCCGACATAATGACAGAACTCACCACTTTTTACACCACTGGGAGCCCTTCTCTAGGGAATAATTTGCCTCTATAGTCTTTTATGGGATCCCCTTCCTTGGTGTCAATTTATTCAAAGGTTTTTTAAGTTGGTTGAATCTAACTATGCACAGACTAGTAACAGAGTCACAAATACAGAGCTCTCTTAGCTAAAAGACAGTTTGGCCATTCTGTAATAACCACACAATGAAAAGAAGGAGAGCTGAGAAATCCCAATAGCTAGGAGAAAGTTGCAGTAGTCAAGACGGACTCGGAACATTTTGTATGGATTGGAGTTAGGACCGGCGGACAAGAGGAATGCCAGCTAGGAGAAAGTTGCAGTAGTCAAGACGGACTCGGAACAAGAATGAGTGAATTCGGATTTTAGTAGCGTAATGAGTGTCAAAAGGGCTTATCCTAGCAATATTTCTAAAGTGGAGATGGCAGGACTTAGTGAGGCAGTGAATGTGAGGTATGATAGAGAGGGCAGCAGGCTTGAGGTGTTGATGAGATTGTGGTATTATTGACAGTGAGGGGGAGTTTGGGTGTAGGGATGGCAGTGAAAGGGGGAAAGAGTATTTGTTCTATTTTGGACAAGTTAAGCTTTTAGGTAATGGTGGGACATCCAGGAGAAGTTGCGAAAAGGCAGTTTGTGACATGGCACAAGAGAGAGGGAGAGAAGTCAGGGGAGGAGGGGTTAATTACTTGAATTCAATGAAAAGGAGAACCTTCACCCTACCCCTTATACTATAAAACCGAGTTGGCTACCCAGAATAACACTTACACGGTGCAACATTTCCAGCTGAATTGAAGTTGAGCTGAAATGTTCGGCAGTTGGGGTTAGAGGACCAAGAAGGAAGAAATCAGAATGGGAGTGCTTGGGAAATCAGTTGGGCTGTTTATAATGACATCACATTTAAATTTCTCTTTATCCTTGTATTTCCCAGGATATACTGAAAAAGCTCCAACTACCCCAACTCCATGTAAGTACTAATGTTGGTACTGTAAAACTTATGGAAAGTACACAAGGTTAGAATACACCTACAGTAACATGAAGTCCATATTCTGCATCATGTGTGGTTAAGTCTATAAGCCATTAGGATTTTGACCCAGACGGAAACTACAGTAGATGGAAAAACATGGAATAACTTATTATTTGTCTAATAATTTGGAAATTGGTTACTTGGCTTATTGGCTAACTAATTGTTGGTTGTTGGTTGGTTTATTGATGGACTCATAGTTTTGATAATTTGTCATTGATTGTTTGGGGGGTTTACTTGTTGACTGATTTTTTTTAACTGCTCCATTGATTGTCTTATTGATAATATGCTTGCCTCTCACAGCTGTGGAGCCCCCAATACAGGTGGCCACCAGGCCGCAAGTGGAATCATCCCCTACTGAACCAGTCACCCTCAATTTCACAATCACTAACCTGCCTTTCACCACTGAACTTGTGACTAGTGGCTCTCCAAAATTCAACTCTACATCTGCTGTGGTCCTAGCTTTGGTGAGCATTGAATGATCACCTCTCTTCATCAAAAGAGAGAATTATATAAACATGACAGAGTACATAGGGAAACACATATTAGTTGGTATTATGTTCAAATTTATCCATGGACAGTGTGCGTGTGCAACTGGTCACCCAGATGCCTTACTCATCTCCCTGTATGGCACTATAAATGAGCACTCACTACACCCGTAAAACAGTCATACTACACCCCAATTACACTGTCACCACAAGAATTAATTTAAAGGCTTACATCTAAGGAGTCTTCGGTCCCCCTTTCTACCAGGAAAATAAATACAAATTAAATAAAAAAACAATTTAGCAGAACATGTCTGAAAATGAGAGCAATCTCTTCTAAGGTGATACGTTAAATTAGAGCGAGAAGAGATTATTTATTACATTTTAGTTGTACTATTAAGAAAGGCATATTGTGCTTGTTATAGAGAAAAGGATTACAAAAACACATATAGTACCTAGTCAGACAGTTTACACCATAAAAGAAACTAACAAAGAAAACCTACACATTACCAATGAAAGTCTTGTAATAGGTTTCTCAAGGGGTCATGAAGTAGAGGATATGAGATCTACACACACAGAATCCTCACCTACTTTGATCTGCCTGGTGGCGTTCAAATGAATATATTTTCACTGATGCAGTACTCTTAAACATTTTTTAACTGTAGCACATTTTTATACTGCACAACTCTTACATCTGCGGAAGACTCCAGATGCCTTGACAGGTCTACAGGGCTGTGTCCTGTCAGCCATTTGTCACTCACTCTAGACTACAGGCACTTTCACGACTACATAGCTGAAAGATAATTATTTGATTTCTAATTTAATGAGGGAGTATAAAATACTTGAAAGTATTCTCTCAATAGTAAACAGATTCATAGTACTCACATAATTGAACTCAAAGGAATTTGTCGGATATGTTGCTACCACAGATAACAGTAACTTTTATACCCCTTTCCCAATTCTCACCTTATGACAATGGGTTCTGGTAAGGTTATACGTGCTTATAAGTGAGACAACAGCTGGTTTTACAAAACTAAAATTATTCTTTATTTGTGTTGGCTTGTATCAGGATGTCTGGTTTTGATGAATGTAATTTACAGTAGGTTTTTAAAGCCCTCCAACCCAGATAAGCATCTCTTCTAGAGACACTTATGGTCACATGCACACCATTAAACTGTTCATCTTTGTCATTTTAATATAAACAGCTAGGTAGTTAGTAGTTAGTTCCTGAACAAGCAAAATACATTTCCTTAATTGTCTGATTGCTACCTAAGCCATGAAACGTTGCCTATTTTCAGGCTGTCCCTCCCAGCCAGAAAGAAGCAGAATAAAAAAAGTGAATTTATTGAGAAGGTTAATCTCTTGGTTGCCATACTGCAAACAAACCTTAACTCTCACAAGGCTTTATCAGGACAGTTGGCACAAACGTTATTTGTGGTTATGATAAGGTTGCTGCCGGTTGGTTTTCAGTGCAGGAGATACATTAACAAATGTGGAAGAGTTAGCTTGGTAGTTTGGAACTTGAGGTCCCGTTATCAAACCTCCTCTAAAGTTCACTTTTTCCATATGTTCATTTAGCTGGACTCTGCATTCAAGAACAGCAGCATCAGCAGTAAATACACCGGCTGTCACATCGACTCCTTTAGGTGAGTATTCTTTGCAATGATCTTCCCCACCTACGGCTGCTTCTAAAGCACCATTCTCAACTTTTGATGGACCAATTTATGCTATAGCTTTGTCCATTCTGGGCCACGGTGGAAAGGCCAGATGTGTACTTTTGTACTTCTCTATAGGCAAATCATACAGTGATAGATACTCAAAATCGAAATGATCACATCTACAGTAAATGATACCCCTTTGTGCATTATTCATATGGTAGAAGCATTCTAGAAGCCTATTATAGTAATATTTGGTTAACAAAAAGTAAGCATTAAGTACATACAGTACACATAACATCTTTGGTTTAAGTTCTACTCTTCTTTGCTTGATGTGGTGCATTGAAAGGGATGCATCGCTGGCCCCTCCAGCACAAAATAGGTTCATACGTGTCCAGCCTCCTTTGAACGATTCTAGCAGAGTATTAAATCCCAGCATTTTGATCCCTCCAGGCCTGGGACTTCAGCATCTCAAACCAATGTGAACTCCATCTGCACCATCAAGAAAGCTGCGACTGGGCCGCAGTTTGACAGAGTAACCTTTTACAATGGGATCCGTGAGCAGACCAAGAACATCACCCAGTGGGGAGAGTACAACCTGGACCAAAACAGTCTTTATGTAAATGGTAAGTGCAGGGGGAGGGGGTGCTGGAGTGGGGTCAGTATCAATACTCACAGTAATGGTGATTACTCTACCCTCATAATGACAGAACTTACCACTTTTTAGACCTCACTGGGATCCCCTCTTTAGCAAATAATTTGGCTCTACAGTATAGTCTTCCTAAGTGTCAACTTTCCTCACAGGTAGAGAGGTGAGATAATTGAGAAATGGCCATTGCAGCCTCTCCCACCACTTTAATTTAAATAGTTTAGTTCTGACAACGCAGAGACTAGTGTCAGACTCAAAAATTCAGAGCTCTCTTACCTAAAAGACAGTTTGGTAATTCTGTGATAACCACACAATAAAATGCAGGAAAGCTGAGTATTCCCAGTATCATTTAGCGTAGCAATTAAGACGAAGTCTTGGATTTCACGCAAATGGACTTAATGGGCTTTTGTCTTCATATATTTCTTAGGATATAATGAAAAGGCAAGAACTACCCCAGCTCCACGTAAGTACTGTACTAACCGATAAAGTAGAGATGATGCAAACACTGGGTACACAGACTCGGGCCTACACACACTCTTCCTTTACCATGTAACAATTCCCTCTGTTATTTTGCATACATCCCTAAAGTATGAATTGATGCACAATAAAAGTAGCTGAACACTTTGGGGTTCACATGATTAACCTTTGGTTGCATTTCACATCTCTACAACCTCTTTATTGCATGAATTTTACATAAGTCTCCATTTGCAGCTTTACATAACCCATTTTTTAAGATTCAACCTTCACCTTCATCTTTACAACGATAAAGTGCTGGGTTCTGTTTGAGAGATTCTCAGTTGTTGTCTGCTCTGATTTCAGTTGTGACTTTGACCATTCTACCAACAACAACAGCTCCAGCAGTTGCCACATTTACCTTGAATTTCACCTTGACCAACCTTCAATACACCTCAGATCTCGGGACCCCGAACACCTCCAAATTCAACGGCACCCGAGGCACAATGACTAATTTAGTGAGTCACCAAATGCTTGTTGCCTTTCATTGCTCTACAGTGTGTTGTGAAGCAGGGGTTAACTACCTCACTTTTATCCATATTCATACTTGAAGTGTGTCACCTTCGCTGTTTCTACGCCCTTTACATGACCCCCTCAGTCTGTATTGGATCTTCAATGCACCTAAATTCCATTAAACTTCTATCGGATCCCCCTTGAAAACACCAAGTTTGTGTTAAAATGTCCAGTACTGCAGAATCAGATGTTTATAATCCTTCAATGTTAAGGTTCTTCTTATTCAATTTGTCGTTTTGTTCTCCAATGCAAAAACAACACACATCACTGCAAAATGCTCAAAGAACTAGATTGGTCATCACTCGAGTCTAGGCGCAAAGTTCACCTTTCCTGTCTTCCTTTAAACTCTTTATGGGCAAGCTAACCAGCTATCTGAACAAGCTCCTCACCCCTACCACATGCAGCACCTATTATCTGAGATCAGACTCCAAAAGACTGTTCATGGTTCCAAGGCTCAACAAAGTATCCGGCCGTTCCTCCTTCTCTTATCGTGCACCCCAAAACTGGAACAACCTACCAGAGACTCTCAAATCCACCACCAGTTTAAGTTCTTTCAAATCTAAGGCTGTCTAACATTTTAATCTGGTCTGTAACTGTTTCATACGCCCATAATATACATTTTCTTTAACTGTGCATGCAATGTCTTGTATATAATGTATACTCTGTTCATTTATGTAACTGTATTTGTAACCATGTATTATTTGTCTTAACTGTGTGCCCAGGACATACTTGAAAACGAGAGGTAACTCTCAATGTATTACTTCCTGGTAAAGTATTTTATAAATAAATAAATAAATAAATAAATTCTCTTTCAGCTGGACACATTGATGAAGAACACCAGTTTGGGATCTTCTTACGCTGGGTGCCAAATCATGGGATTCAGGTAACAGATAAACATTGCTAAAGTATTTCTCCACACACTTCGCTGCAAAACCTTGCAACAACATGAAATAAAAATGTGTCTATAACAACATGGATTTAGAAATGTTAACATGTCATTATATTATGAATTTCTTCTCCAGTGGTGCAAACAGTGGAATTGACACCAAAGTTGACGCCATCTGCACATACACTAACAAGTCAGCATCTCCTGTATTTGATCGAGTGGCTTTCTTCAAAGAGCTGAGCAACAAGACTAAAAGTGTCACCAAACTGGGCATCTATTCTATGGATCCAAACAGCCTCTTTGTTGATGGTAAGTACACAGGGCTAAATATCAACTCTACCAACAGTAAAGGGCATTCCCTCGGCATACCTCATAATGATAGAACTCAGAACTTCTAATACTTCCCTGGAATCCCTCTTTAGGGAATAATTTATCTCTATAGCCTTTAATGTGATCCCCTTCCAAAGTGTCAACTGTATTCATAGATTGGGAGGTTAGTTGATTGACAAATGGCTATTGCAGCCTCTCTCACCTCTTTATTTTAAATTGTTTGCTTCTGACCACGCGCAGATCAGTGTCAGACTGAAGAATACAGAGCTCTCTTAGCTAAAAGACAGTTTGGTCAGTCTGTGATAACCACACAATAAAATGCAGGAAAGCTGAGTAATCCCAGTAGCGGTTAGCGCAGAAATTAAGACGATGTCTTGGATTTCATGCAAATGGATTTAATGGGCTTTTGTCTTCATGTATTTCTTAGGATATAATGAAAAAGCAAGAACTACCCCAGCTCCACGTAAGTACTGTACTAACCGATGAAGTAGAGCTGATACAAACACTGGGTACACAGACTCGGGCCTACACACACTCTTCCTTTACCATGTAACAATTCCCTCTGTTATTTTGCATACATCCCTAAAGTATGAATTGATGCACAATAAAAGTAGCTGAACACTTTGGTGTTCAAATGTTTAACCTTTGGTTGCATTTCACATCTCTTCAGCCTCTTTATTGCATGAATTGTAAATAAGTCTTCATTTGCAGCTTTACATAACCCATTTTTTTAGATACAACCTTTACCTTCATCTTTACAACGATAAACTGCTGGGTTCTGTTTGAGAGATTCTCAGTTGTTTTCTGCTCTGATTTCAGTTGTGACTTTGACCACTCTACCAACAACAACAGCTCCAGCAGTTGCCACATTTACCTTGAATTTCACCTTGACCAACCTTCAATACACATCAGATCTCGGGACCCCGAACACTTCCAAATTCAACGGCACCCGAGGCACAATGACTAATTTAGTGAGTCACCAAATGCTTGTTGCCTTTCATTGCTTTATAGTGTGTTGTGAAGCTGGGGTTAACTACCTCACTTTTATCCATATTCATACTTGAAGCGTGTCACCTTCGCTGTTTCTACGCCCTTTACATGACCCCCTCAGTCTGTATTGTATCTTCAATTCACCTAAATTCCATTAAACTTCTATCGGTTCCCCCTTGAAAACACCAAGTTTGGGTTAAAATGTCCAGTACTGCAGAACCAGATGATTGAAGGATTATAATGTTAAGACTCTTCTCTTTCAGCTGAACACATTGATGAAGAACAGCAGTCTGGGATCTTCTTACGCTGGGTGCCAAATCATGGGATTCAGGTAACAGATGAACATTGCTACAGTATTTCTCCACACACTTCGCTGCAAAACCTTGCAAAAACATAAAATCATAATGTGTCTATAACAACATGGATTTAGAAATGTTAACATGCCATTATATCATGAATTTTTTCTCCAGTGGTGCAAACAGTGGAATTGACACCAAAGTTGACGCCATCTGTACTTACACTAACCAGTCAGCATCTCCCGTATTTGATCGAGTGGCTTTCTTCAAAGAGCTGAGCAACAAGACTAAAAGTGTCACCAAACTGGGCATCTATTCCATGGATCCAAACAGCCTCTTTGTTGATGGTAAGTACACAGGGCTAAATATCAACTACTACCCACAGTAAAGGGCATTCCCCCTGCCAACCTCATAATGATAGAACTCAGAACTTCTAATACTTCCCTGGAATTCACTCTTTAGGAAATAATGTGTCTCTATAGTCTTTAATGTGATCCCCTTCCGAGGTGTCAACTGTATTCATAGATTGAGAGGTTAGTTCATTGAGAAATGGCCATTGTAGCCTCTCTCACCTCTTTATTTTAAATTGTTTGCTTCTGACCACGCGCAGATCAGTGTCAGACTGAAGAATACAGAGCTCTCTTAGCTAAAAGACAGTTTGGTCAGTCTGTGATAACTACGCAATTAAACACAAGAGAGGTGAAAAATCTCAGTAGAGTTTAGCGCAGCAATTAAGATAATGTATCTGATTTCACTCAAATGGACATTATAGGCTTTTGTCTTCATGTATTTCTTAGGATATAATGAAAAGACAGGAACTACCCCAGCTCCACGTAAGTACTAACCAATGACAGAATTGCTGATGCAAATACGGCCTACAAACACTCTTCCTTTACCATGTAACAATTCCCTTTTTTTATTTGGCATACATCCCTGAAGTGCAGTATACTGTAAATTGATGCACAATAAAACTAGCCTTACCATTTTGTGTTGTAATGTTGAAACTTTGGTGGCTTTTCACATGTCTACAATCTCTTTATTGCATGAATTTTACATACGTTTCCATGCTGCAGCTTTACATAACCCAGTTTCTTTTAGATACAACCTTCACCTTTCTTCTTTACAAGGATAAATTGATGGGTGCTGGGTTCAGTTTTAGAGATTCTCAGTTGTTATCTGCTCTGATTTCAGTTGTGATTTTGTCCATTCTACCAACAGCTACATCTCCAGCTCCAGCAGTTGCCACATTCACCTTGAATTTCACTTTGACCAACCTTCAATACAGCTCTGATCTCGGGACCCCAAACACCTCCAAATTCAACAGCACCCGAGGCACAATGACTAGTTTAGTGAGTCACCAGATGCTTGTTGCCTTGCATTGCTCTACAATGTCTTGTGAAGCTGGGGTTAACTTCTTCACTTCTTTCAGTCTTTATACTTCAAGTGTGTCATTTTTTCCATTTCTACACCCTGTACAAGACCCTTGCAGTCTGTAAAGGATCTTCTCTTTAATCATACTCCATTACAGTTTTATGGGATCCCCTTGAAAATACCAAGTTTATTTTTAAATGCCCTGTACTGCAGAATCAGATGGTTGAAGGAATATAATGTCAACTCTATTCTTTCAGCTGGACACACTGATGAAGAGCAGCAGTCTGGGGTCTTCTTATGCTGGGTGTCAAATCATGGGATTCAGGTAACAGATTAATATTGCTACAGTATTAGCCTATCCACATTGCTGCAAAACCTTGAGAAAACATTAAAAAACAAGATTTCAAAAACAGAATGGATTAAAATATAATATGATGTCCTTATGTCTTTAATTCCTTCTCCAGTGGCGCTAACAGTGGAATTGACACCAAAGTTGATGCCATCTGCACATACACTAACAAGTCAGCATCTCCCGTATTTGACCGAGTGGCTTTCTTCAAAGAGCTGAGTAACAAAACTAACAGTGTCACAAAGCTGGACATCTATTCTATGGATCCAAACAGCCTCTTTGTTGACGGTAAGTGCACTGGGGTACATTTAAACTGCTACTCACAGTACGGGTGATTCCCCACCCCTTCCTCATAAAGTCAGAACATAGAACTTTTTATACCTCACAGGCATCCCCTCTTTGGTAAATAGTTTGCCTCTATATACTTTAATGTGATTCCCTTCCTAGGTGTTAACTTTATTCATATTGTAGGTAAAGACGTTAGTTGATTGAGAAATTGCCATTGCAGCCTCTCTCACCTCTTTATTGAAAATTGTTTCGTTTTGACCATGCAGAGACTAGTGTCCAACTCAAGAATACAGAGCTGTGTTAGATAAAAGGCAGTTTTGTAATTTTGTCATAACTACACAATGAAACGCAGGAGAGCTCAGAAATCCCAGTACTGTTTAGTGCAGAAATGTAGACGATTTCTTGGATTTCACTCAAATAGACTTGATGGGATGTTGTCTTCATGTTTTTCTTAGGATACAATGAAAAGGCAAGAACTACCCCAGCTCCACGTAAGTACTTACCAATGACAGAAGAGCTGATGCAAACACTGGGTACACAGACCCGGCCTACACACTCTTCTATACCATGTAACAATTCCCTTTTTTATTTGGCATACATCCCAGATGTGCAGTATAAATTGATGCACAATAAAACTAACCTTACCCTTTTGTGTTGAAATGTTTAACCTTTGATGGCTTTTCACATCTCTACAACCTCTTTATTGCATGAATTTTACATAAGTTTCCATGCTGCAGCTTTACATAACCCAGTTTTTTTAGATACAACCTTCACCTTTCATCTTTACAAGGATAAATTGATGGGTGCTGGGTTCTGTTTTAGAGATTCTCAGTTGTCATCTGCTCTGTTTTCAGTTGTGATTTTGTCCATTCTACCAACAGCTACATCTCCAGCTCCAGCAGTTGCCACATTTACCTTGAATTTCACTTTGACCAACCTTCAATACACCTCTGATCTCGGGACCCCGAACACCTCCAAATTCAACAGCACCCGAGGCACAATGACTAGTTTAGTGAGTCACCAGATGCTTGTTGCCTTTCATTCCTCTACTGTGTTTTGCGAAGCCAGTGTTAACTTCCTCACTTCTTTCAGTCTTCATACTTCTAGTGTATCCCCTTCTCAGTTTCTACAACCGTTACATCACCCCGACAGTCTGTATACGATCTTCCCTTCAATAATACTCCATGAAACTTCTATGGTTTCTCGCTTGAAAACACCCCATTTTATCTAAAAGGTCCAGTAATGCAGAACCAGATGTTTGAAGGATTATAATGTTAAGACTCTTTTCTTTCAGCTGAACACATTGATGAAGAACAGCAGTCTGGGATCTTCTTACGCTGGGTGCCAAATCATGGGATTCAGGTAACAGATAAACATTGCTACAGTATTTCTCCACACACTTCGCTGCAAAACCTTGCAAAAACATGAAATAAAAATGTGTCTATAACAACATGGATTTAGAAATGTTAACATGTCATTATATCATGAATTTCTTCTCCAGTGGTGCAAACAGTGGAATTGACACCAAAGTTGACGCCATCTGTACTTACACTAACCAGTCAGCATCTCCCGTATTTGATCGAGTGGCTTTCTTCAAAGAGCTGAGCAACAAGACTAAAAGTGTCACCAAACTGGGCATCTATTCTATGGATCCAAACAGCCTCTTTGTTAATGGTAAGTACACAGGGCTAAATATCAACTACTACCCACAGTAAAGGGCATTCCCTCGGCATACCTCATAATGATAGAACTCAGAACTTCTAATACTTCCCTGGAATCCCTCTTTAGGGAATAATGTGTCTCTATAGTCTTTAATGTGATCCCCTTCCAAAGTGTCAACTGTATTCATAGATAAGGAGGTTAGTTGATTGAGAAATGGCCATTGCAGCCTCTCTCACCTCTTTATTTTAAATTGTTTGCTTCTGACCATGCACAGATCAGTGTCAGACTGAAGAATACAGAGCTCTCTTAGCTAAAAGACAGTTTGGTCAGTCTGTGATAACCACACAATAAAATGCAGGAAAGCTGAGTAATCCCAGTAGCGTTTAGCGCAGCAATTAGGATAATGTATCTGATTTTACTCAAATGGACATTATAGGCTTTTGTCTTCATCTATTTCTTAGGATATAATGAAAAGGCAAGAACTACCCCAGCTCCATGTAAGTACTTACCGATGACAGTAGAGCTGATGCAAACACTGGGTACACAAACTTGGACTACACACACTCTTCCTTTACCATGTAACAATTCCATTTTTTGTTTGGCATACATCCCTAATGTATTAATTGATGCACAATAAAACTAGCCTTACGTTTTGGTGTTGAAATGTTTAACCTTTGGTGGCTTTTCACATATTTGCAAGCTCTTTATTGCATGAATTTTACATAATTTTACATGCTGTAGCTTTACATAACCCAGTTTATTTTAGACACAACCTTCACCTTTCTTCTTTACAAGGATAAATTGATGGGTGCTGGGTTCTGTTTTAGAGATTCTCAGTTGTTATCTGCTCTGATTTCAGTTGTGATTTTGTCCATTCTACCAACAGCTACATCTCCAGCTCCAGCAGTTGCCACATTTACCTTGAATTTCACTTTGACCAACCTTCAATACACCTCTGATCTCGGGACCCCGAACACCTCCAAATTCAACAGCACCCGAGGCACAATGACTAGTTTAGTGAGTCACCAGATGCTTGTTGCCTTGCATTGCTCTACAATGTCTTGTGAAGCTGGGGTTAACTTCTTCACTTCTTTCAGTCTTTATACTTCAAGTGTGTAATTTTTTCCATTTCTACACCCTTTACATGACCCTTGCAGTCTGTAAAGGATCTTCTCTTTAGTCATACTCCATTACACTTTTATGGGATCCCCTTGAAAATACCCCGTTTATGTTAAAATGCCCAGTATTGCAGAATCAGATGGTTGAAGGAATATAATGTCAACTCTTTTCTTTCAGCTGGACACACTGATGAAGAGCACCAGTCTGGGGTCTTCGTACGCTGGGTGCCAAATCATGGGATTCAGGTAACAGATTAATATTGCTACAGTATTAGCCTATCCACATTGCTGCAAAACCTTGAGAAAACATTAAAAAACAAGATTTCAAAAACAGCATGGATTAAAATATAATATGATGTCCTTATATCTTTAATTCCTTCTCCAGTGGTGCTAACAGTGGAATTGACACCAAAGTTGATGCCATCTGCACATACACTAACAAGTCAGCATCTCCCGTATTTGACCGAGTGGCTTTCTTCAAAGAGCTGAGTAACAAAACTAACAGTGTCACCAAACTTGACATCTATTCTATGGATCCAAACAGCCTCTTTGTTGACGGTAAGTGCACTGGGGTACATTTAAACTGCTACTCACAGTACGGGTGATTCCCCACCCCTTCCTCATAAAGTCAGAACATAGAACTTTTTATACCTCACAGGCATCCCCTCTTTGGTAAATAGTTTGCCTCTATATACTTTAATGTGGTTCCCTTCCTAGGTGTTAACTTTATTCATATTGTAGGTAAAGAGGTTAGTTGATTGAGAAATTGCCATTGCAGCCTCTCTCACGTCTTTATTGAAAATTATTTCGTTTTGACCATGCAGAGACTAGTGTCCAACTCAAGAATACAGAGCTGTGTTAGATAAAAGGCAATTTGGTAATTCTGTCATAACCACACAATGAAACGCAGGAGAGCTCAGAAATCCCAATACTGTTTAGTGCAGAAATTTAGACAATGTCTTGGATTTCACTCAAATAGACTTGATGGGATGTTGTCTTCATGTTTTTCTTAGGATACAATGAAAAGGCAAGAACTACCCCAGCTCCACGTAAGTACTTACCAATGACAGAAGAGCTGATGCAAACACTGGGTACACAGACCCGGCCTACACACTCTTCTATACCATGTAACAATTCCCTTTTTTATTTGGCATACATCCCAGATGTGCAGTATAAATTGATGCACAATAAAACTAACCTTACCCTTTTGTGTTGAAATGTTTAACCTTTGATGGCTTTACACATTTCTACAACCTCTTTATTGCATGAATTTTACATAAGTTTCCATGCTGCAGCTTTACATAACCCAAGTTTTTTAGATACAACCTTCACCTTTCATCTTTACAAGGATAAATTGATGGGTGCTGGGTTCTGTTTTAGAGATTCTCAGTTGTCATCTGCTCTGTTTTCAGTTGTGATTTTGTCCATTCTACCAACAGCTACATCTCCAGCTCCAGCAGTTGCCACATTTACCTTGAATTTCACTTTGACCAACCTTCAATACACCTCTGATCTCGGGACCCCGAACACCTCCAAATTCAACAGCACCCGAGGCACAATGACTAGTTTAGTGAGTCACCAGATGCTTGTTGCCTTTCATTCCTCTACTGTGTTTTGCGAAGCCAGTGTTAACTTCCTCACTTCTTTCAGTCTTCATACTTCTAGTGTATCCCCTTCTCAGTTTCTACAACCGTTACATCACCCCGACAGTCTGTATACGATCTTCCCTTCAATAATACTCCATGAAACTTCTATGGTTTCTCGCTTGAAAACACCCCATTTTATCTAAAAGGTGCAGTAATGCAGAACCAGATGTTTGAAGGATTATAATGTTAAGACTCTTTTCTTTCAGCTGAACACATTGATGAAGAACAGCAGTCTGGGATCTTCTTACGCTGGGTGCCAAATCATGGGATTCAGGTAACAGATAAACATTGCTACAGTATTTCTCTGCACACTTTGCTGCAAAACCTTGCAAAAACATGAAATAAAAATGTGTCTATAACAACATGGATTTAGAAATGTTAACATGTCATTATATCATGAATTTCTTCTCCAGTGGTGCAAACAGTGGAATTGACACCAAAGTTGACGCCATCTGTACTTACACTAACCAGTCAGCATCTCCCGTATTTGATCGAGTGGCTTTCTTCAAAGAGCTGAGCAACAAGACTAAAAGTGTCACCAAACTGGGCATCTATTCCATGGATCCAAACAGCCTCTTTGTTAATGGTAAGTACACAGGGCTAAATATCAACTACTACCCACAGTAAAGGGCATTCCCTCGGCATACCTCATAATGATAGAACTCAGAACTTCTAATACTTCCCTGGAATCCCTCTTTAGGGAATAATGTGTCTCTATAGTCTTTAATGTGATCCCCTTCCAAAGTGTCAACTGTATTCATAGATAAGGAGGTTAGTTGATTGAGAAATGGCCATTGCAGCCTCTCTCACCTCTTTATTTTAAATTGTTTGCTTCTGACCACGCACAGATCAGTGTCAGACTGAAGAATACAGAGCTCTCTTAGCTAAAAGACAGTTTGGTCAGTCTGTGATAACCACATAATAAAATGCAGGAAAGCTGAGTAATCCCAGTAGCGTTTAGCGCAGCAATTAGGATAATGTATCTGATTTTACTCAAATGGACATTATAGGCTTTTGTCTTCATCTATTTCTTAGGATATAATGAAAAGGCAAGAACTACCCCAGCTCCATGTAAGTACTTACCGATGACAGTAGAGCTGATGCAAACACTGGGTACACAAACTTGGATTACACACACTCTTCCTTTACCATGTAACAATTCCATTTTTTGTTTGGCATACATCCCTAATGTATTAATTGATGCACAATAAAACTAGCCTTACGTTTTGGTGTTGAAATGTTTAACCTTTGGTGGCTTTTCACATATTTGCAAGCTCTTTATTGCATGAATTTTACATAATTTTACATGCTGTAGCTTTACATAACCCAGTTTATTTTAGACACAACCTTCACCTTTCTTCTTTACAAGGATAAATTGATGGGTGCTGGGTTCTGTTTTAGAGATTCTCAGTTGTTATCTGCTCTGATTTCAGTTG
The DNA here is from genome assembly GCF_040206685.1 of Ascaphus truei. Classification (NCBI taxonomy): domain Eukaryota; kingdom Metazoa; phylum Chordata; class Amphibia; order Anura; family Ascaphidae; genus Ascaphus; species Ascaphus truei. The sequence continues at coordinate 40,063,161 of NC_134490.1, forward strand.
TGATTTTGTCCATTCTACCAACAGCTACATCTCCAGCTCCAGCAGTTGCCACATTTACCTTGAATTTCACTTTGACCAACCTTCAATACACCTCTGATCTCGGGACCCCGAACACCTCCAAATTCAACAGCACCCGAGGCACAATGACTAGTTTAGTGAGTCACCAGATGCTTGTTGCCTTGCATTGCTCTACAATGTCTTGTGAAGCTGGGGTTAACTTCTTCACTTCTTTCAGTCTTTATACTTCAAGTGTGTAATTTTTTCCATTTCTACACCCTTTACATGACCCTTGCAGTCTGTAAAGGATCTTCTCTTTAGTCATACTCCATTACACTTTTATGGGATCCCCTTGAAAATACCCCGTTTATGTTAAAATGCCCAGTACTGCAGAATCAGATGGTTGAAGGAATATAATGTCAACTCTTTTCTTTCAGCTGGGCACACTGATGAAGAGCACCAGTCTGGGGTCTTCGTACGCTGGGTGCCAAATCATGGGATTCAGGTAACAGATTAATATTGCTACAGTATTAGCCTATCCACATTGCTGCAAAACCTTGAGAAAACATTAAAAAACAAGATTTCAAAAACAGCATGGATTAAAATATAATATGATGTCCTTATATCTTTAATTCCTTCTCCAGTGGCGCTAACAGTGGAATTGACACCAAAGTTGATGCCATCTGCACATACACTAACAAGTCAGCATCTCCCGTATTTGACCGAGTGGCTTTCTTCAAAGAGCTGAGTAACAAAACTAACAGTGTCACCAAACTTGACATCTATTCTATGGATCCAAACAGCCTCTTTGTTGACGGTAAGTGCACTGGGGTACATTTAAACTGCTACTCACAGTACGGGTGATTCCCCACCCCTTCCTCATAAAGTCAGAACATAGAACTTTTTATACCTCACAGGCATCCCCTCTTTGGTAAATAGTTTGCCTCTATATACTTTAATGTGGTTCCCTTCCTAGGTGTTTACTTTATTCATATTGTAGGTAAAGAGGTTAGTTGATTGAGAAATTGCCATTGCAGCCTCTCTCACGTCTTTATTGAAAATTATTTAGTTTTGACCATGCAGAGACTAGTGTCCAACTCAAGAATACAGAGCTGTGTTAGATAAAAGGCAGTTTGGTAATTCTGTCATAACCACACAATGAAACGCAGGAGAGCTCAGAAATCCCAGTACTGTTTAGTGCAGAAATTTAGACGATGTCTTGGATTTCACTCAAATAGACTTGATGGGATGTTGTCTTCATGTTTTTCTTAGGATACAATGAAAAGGCAAGAACTACCCCAGCTCCACGTAAGTACTTACCAATGACAGAATAGCTGATGCAAACACTGGGTACACAGACCTGGCCTACACACACTCTTCTTTACCATGTTACAATTCACTTTTTTATTTGGCATACATCCCTGAAGTGCAGTATTAATTGATGCACAATAAAACTAGCCTTACCCTTTTGTGTTGAAATGATTAACCTTTGGTGGCTTTTCACATCTCTACAACCTCTTTATTGCATGAATTTTACATACGTTTCCATGCTGCAGCTTTACATAACCCAGGTTTTTTAGATACAACTTTCACCTTTCATCTTTACAAGGATAAATTGATGGGTGCTGGGTTCTGTTTTAGAGATTCTCAGTTGTCATTTGCTCTGTTTTCAGTTGTGATTTTGTCCATTCTACCAACAGCTACATCTCCAGCTCCAGCAGTTGCCACATTTACCTTGAATTTCACTTTGACCAACCTTCAATACACCTCTGATCTCGGGACCCCGAACAGCTCCAAATTCAACAGCACCCGAGGCACAATGACTAGTTTAGTGAGTCACCAGATGCTTGTTGCCTTTCATTCCTCTACTGTGTTTTGCGAAGCCAGTGTTAACTTCCTCACTTCTTTCAGTCTTCATACTTCTAGTGTATCCCCTTCTCAGTTTCTACAACCGTTACATCACCCCGACAGTCTGTATACGATCTTCCCTTCAATAATACTCCATGAAACTTCTATGGTTTCTCGCTTGAAAACACCCCATTTTATCTAAAAGGTCCAGTAATGCAGAACCAGATGTTTGAAGGATTATAATGTTAAGACTCTTTTCTTTCAGCTGAACACATTGATGAAGAACAGCAGTCTGGGATCTTCTTACGCTGGGTGCCAAATCATGGGATTCAGGTAACAGATAAACATTGCTACAGTATTTCTCCACATACTTCGCTGCAAAACCTTGCAAAACCTTGAAATAAAAATGTGTCTAACAACATGGATTTAGAAATGTTAACACGTCCTTATATCATGAATTTCTTCTCCAGTGGTGCAAACAATGGAATTGACACCAAAGTTGACGCCATCTGCACATACACTAACCAGTCAGCATCTCCCGTATTTGAGCGAGTGGCTTTCTTCAAAGAGCTGAGCAACAAGACTAAAAGTGTCACCAAACTGAGCATCTATTCTATGGATCCAAACAGCCTCTTTGTTAATGGTAAGTACACAGGGCTAAATATCAACTTCTACCCACAGTAAAGGGCATTCCCTCGGCATACCTCATAATGATAGAACTCAGAACTTCTAATACTTCCCTGGAATCCCTCTTTAGGGAATAATGTGTCTCTATAGTCTCTAATGTGATCCCCTTCCGAAGTGTCAACTGTATTCATAGATAAGGTGGTTAGTTGATTGACAAATGGCCATTGTAGCCTCTCTCACCTCTTTATTTTAAATTGTTTGCTTCTGACCACGCACAGATCAGTGTCAGACTTCTCTTAGCTAAAAGACAGTTTGGTCATTCTGTGATAACTACGCAATTAAACACAGGAAAGGTGAAAAATCTCAGTAGCGTTTAGCGCAGCAATTAAGTTAATGTATCTGATGTTACTCAAATGGACATTATAGGCTTTTGTCTTCATGTATTTCTTAGGATATAATGAAAAGGCAAGAACTACCCCGGCTCCATGTAAGTACTTACCGATGACAGTAGAGCTGATGCAAACACTGGGTACACAAACTTGGACTACACACACTCTTCCTTTACCATGTAACAATTCCATTTTTTGTTTGGCATACATCCCTAATGTATTAATTGATGCACAATAAAACTAGCCTTCTGTTTTGGTGTTGAAAATTTAACCTTTGGTGGCTTTTCACATATTTGCAACTTCTTTATTGCATGAATTTTACATAAGTTCCCATGCTGTAGCTTTACATAACCCAGTTTCTTTTAGACACAACCTTCACCTTTCATCTTTACAAGGATAAATTGATGGGTGCTGGGTTCAGTTTTTGAGATTCTCAGTTGTCATCTGCTCTGATTTCAGTTGTGATTTTGTCCATTCTACCAACAGCTACATCTCCAGCTCCAGCAGTTGCCACATTTACCTTGAATTTCACTTTGACCAACCTTAAATACACCTCTGATTTCGGGACCCCGGACTCCTCCAAATTCAACAGCACCCGAGGCATAATGACTAGTTTAGTGAGTGACCAGATGCTTTTTGCCTTTCATTGCTCTACAATGTGTATGAAGCAGATGTTAACTTCCTCTCTTCTTTCAGTCTCCAACTTCAAGCGGGTCATCTTTTCCATTTCTACACCCTGTATATGACCCCTTTAGTCTGTTTAGGATCTTCCCTTCAATAATCCTCCATTAAACTTCTATGGGATCCCCCTTGAAAACACCCAGTTTGGGTTAAAATGTCCAGTAGTGCAGTATGAGATGTTTGAAGGATTATAATGTTAAGACTCTTCTCTTTCAGCTGGACACATTGATGAAGAACAGCAGTCTGGGATCTTCTTACGCTGGGTGCCAAATCATGGGATTCAGGTAACAGATACATCTTGCTACAGACCTTGGGCAAGTCACTTTATCTCCCTGTGCCTCAGGCACCACAAACATAGATTGTAAGATCCACGGGGCAGGGACCTGTGCCTGCAAAATGTCTCTGTAAAGCACTACGTATAACTAGCAGCGCTATACAAAAACATGCTATTATTATTATTTAGTACTCGCCTATCCACTTTTCTGCAAAACCTTGAGAAAACATTAAATAATAAGGTTTCAATAATTGCATGAGTTTAAATATAATACCATGTCTTTATATTATTAATTCTTCCTCCAGAAGTACAAACAGTGGAATTGACACCAAAGTTGACGCCGTCTGCTCATACACTAACAAGTCAGTGTCTCCCGTATTTGATCGAGTGGCTTTCTTCAAAGAGCTGAGCAACAAGACTAAAAATGTCACCAAACTGGGCATCTATTCTATGGATCCAAATAGCCTCTTTGTTAATGGTAAATATAGATTGAGTACCTTATCCTGCTGTATGTAACGCCTACTAATAGTAGTAATTTTTATGCATTCATACTTACGATTAGGCAACATTTCCATCTAAATTGAAGATGAGCTAGTAAGAAGTCCGGGAATAGTGCTTAGGGTAGGAAGAAGAATAAAATCATAATGGTAGTGTTTGGAAAATCAGTTTGTCTATTTATAATGACAATCGCAGTTCAATTTCTCTTTATCGTTGTATTTTCCAGGATATACTGAAAAAGCTCTAGCTACCCCATCTCCATGTAAGTACTCTACTAATGATGATACTGTACAATTTATATAAATTACACACGGTGAGAATATACCCAACATAAAGTACATATTCTGCATTGTTTGTGGTTGAGTCTACAAGCACATTATTGAGCTATTAAGATTTTGACCCAGCATGAAACTAAATGGAAACAAATGTTCTAATAATAACTTTGAAATTAGTTTTGGTGGCTTATGGGCTGACTAACTGTTGGGTGTTGATTGGTTAATTGATGGACTCATAGTCTTGTTAATTTTTCATTGATTATTTGGGTGGTTCATTTGTTGACTGATTTTTTTAATGGATCTATTGATTGTTTTATTGATAATATGCTTGCCTCTGATAGCTGTGGAGCCGCCAATACAGATGGCCACCAGACCTCAAGTGGAATCATCCCCTACTGAACGCGTGACCCTCAATTTCACAATCACTAACCTGCCTTTCATCCCTGAGCTTGCAACTGGTGGCTCTCCGAAATTCAACTCTACATCTGCTGTGGTCCTAGCTTTGGTGAGCATTGGATGAGCACCTCTCCATCAAAAGACAGAATGACATAAACATGATAAAGTACTTAGGGAAACACATAGTTGGTATAATGTACACCTTTACCCATGAATTGTGTGCGTGTGTGTTTGTGTAAAAGAGGTAAATACAACTGGTCACCCAGTAGCTTTTCTAACCTCCCTGTAGGCTACTATAAATGAGCACTCACCTCCACCCCGCTCCCCCCAAAATAATCATAATACACCCCAATTAAGGTCAAGAAGTAGAGGATACAGTGTATGAGATCCACACACACAGAATGTTCCCCTACTTAGATCTGCCTTGTGGAGTTCAAATAAACATTTTCACTGATGCAGAACTCGTAAACATTTTTTAACTGTTGTATTTTTTTATACTGCACAACTTACATCTGTGAAAGACCCCTGAGGCCTTGACAGGTCTGCAGAGCTGTGTCTTGTCAGCCATTTGTCACTCACTCTGGACTACAGACACCTTTACGCCTACATAGTGTAGCTGAAAGAGGAGAATTGTTTTATTTCCAATTTAATCAGGGAGTATTAAATACTTAATAAATATCTCCAAGTAATTAACAGATTCATGCTACCCACATCATTGCACTCAAAGGGATTTGCTGGACACGTTGCTACTACAGGTGACAGTCACATTTGTACTCTTGAGATGGAAACAAATGATCTGTTATGTGTCTGTAACCCCTCTTTATTTGACTGTACCTCAGTATATGAGGTGGGGACCCCAGTTTGTACAATATAATAACCCCCACACGTATGTGTGGCCAGTAAGAATGGGGGACACCCAGCAGGATATATATAACAATTTATGGATAAACGACACAGGAATAAACACAGGTTTGCAATACTCACTTGACCCTTATAAAGCTCAACCCCGTTATAACGCGATCCGCTACAACGCGGATCCGCTATAACATGGTCTGAGTGTGGCTCCCTAACGTCTCCTACATTTTTTCCCCCCGGCCGACACCTCTATGCAAGCTGCTTTTTTTTCCCAATGCCATGCTTTTTTGCTAATGGACACACACACATCCCTAAAGACGAACTCTCCCTCTCCCTGCATTCCCTTGCAGGCTCTGCAGTAGTTGGCTCTGCAAACAGCCTCACAGTCTCACAGTCTCAGCTCCATGCAGATCTTACTCACAACATGGCTGTCCCCAGCCTTAAGTTTTACTCTTTCTCATATTTCCTCCTCCTTTAGAAACTCTCTTACTGGCTTAAGCTGATCACATGTCCCTGGAGTTTAACTCATTGGGGGACAGTGTTTTGTGTTGCTGGACAAAGGGGTTATATGTCATTGCAATATTTTGCCAGTTCTCACCTTATGACAATGGGTTCTGATCATGTTATACACACTTATAAGTGAGACAACTGCAGGTTGTACAAAACTCAAATTATTCTTAATTTTTGTTTTTCCTGTAATGCTAAAGACGCACTGTCCTGTATCAGGACATCTGGTTTTGAGGTTTAAAAGTTAGGTCTTTAAAGCCCTCCAACCCAGATAAGCATCTCCTCTATTGATACTTACGGGCACATTCATCCCATTATACTACTCTTTGTCATTTTAATACTGTATAAACAGCTAGGTATACAGTAGTTAGTTCCCGAACAAGCACAATACATTTTCTTAATTGTTTGATTGCCACTTAAGCCATGAGACCTTGCAGTTTTTGACTCTGACCCTCCCAGCCAGAGGAAAGCAGAATAAAAAAGTTAATTAATTAAGAAGGTTAACTTCTTCATTACCATACTGCACGCAAACCTCAACTCTCACATGACTTTATTGTGACAGTTGGCACAAATCTTATTGGTGGTTATGATAAGGTTGCTACCACTTGATTTGCAGTGCAGGAGACACATTAACAAATGTGGAAGAGTTAGCTTGTAAAGTTTGGTAGTTTTGACCTTGAGGTCCCATTATCAGACCTCCTCTAATGATCACTTTTTTCCTCATGTTCATTTAGCTGGATTCTGCTTTCAAGAACAGCAGCATCAGCAGTAAATACGCCGGCTGTCACATCGACTCCTTTAGGTGAGTATTCTTTGCAATGATCTTCCCCACCAACAGCTGCTTCTCAAGCAACATTTTTAACTTTTGATTAATCAAATTATGCTATAGCCTAGTCCATTCTGGGCCACAGTGGAAAGGCCAGGTGTGTACTTTTGTACTTCTTTATATGCAAGTCATACATTGATGGATACTCAAAATGTAAATGATCACATCTACAGTAAATTATACCCCTTTGTGCAATATTCATATGGTAGAAGCATTCTAGAAGCCTATTGTAGTAATATTTAGTTGACAGCAACTTAGCTTTGAGTACATACATATGGCATCTCAGTTTGAAGTTGTACTCGTCATTGCTTGATGTACATGTGATGCATTAAAAGGGATGCATTTCTGGTGTCCCTACAGCATTAGAAAGGGTTAATATCCTTCCAGCCTCATCTAAGTGATTCTAGCAGAGTATTAAATCCCAGCATTTTGATCCCTCCAGGCCTGGTACTTCAGCATCTCAAACCAATGTGAACTCCATCTGCACCATCAAGAAAGCTGTGACTGGGCCACAGTTTGACAGAGTAACCTTTTACAATGAGATCCGTGAAAAGACCAAGAACATCACCCAGTTGGGAGTGTACAAGCTGGACCAAAACAGTCTTTATGTAAATGGTAAGCTAAAGTGTCTAATTAGAGTCGTACTGAAGATCCTCATTCATAAGCAAATATACAGTAGAGTGAGTTCAAAAGGTTGGGTGTAATGATTAAAGCACTGAAAATCTTTACTGGAGCTTCACTACATTTACTTTTTTGCAATTTGATTTATTTAAATGAATTATTGGTTTCAATTTTGTTATCTTCTTGCCTTTCCCAGGATACAATGAGAAAATACCAAGCACTGCCGCTCCATGTAAGTATTTATTCACTAAAGACTGAGTTCTGTATTTTACCCATGCTAGAAAAGAGTAGCTGGATTATAGTTTTACAAGACCTAATTACTTAAAAGCAGAGTTGCATCACTACTAGATGAATTAATTGTCTGGTAAATAGCTTGTTTTATTAGTGGAAGTATACAGTGTTTGTAACAATTATGTGATAGATTACTGCTAATTACTGAAAATCATTGACCTTCCTATTTTGTTCCGTTTCTAAATCAGTTCTTTAGCTTGTCGGTCAACTTTATTCATGGATTATTATGTGTACCTTTATTAGTTGGATTATTGGTACATTGATTGGTTGATTGATCAGTTGATTGATTGTTTGGTTTCCTCTCATAGTTGTGGAGCCCCCAATACAGGCGGTCACCAAACATCCAGTGGAGGCCTCCAACATTGAAGACATCACCCTCAACTTCACAATCACTAACCTGCCATTTACTTCTGACCTTGGGACAAAAAGTTCTATAAAGTTCAACACCACCACTGCTGTGATCCTTTCTCTGGTGAGCCCCCATATATATCAGACAGCTTTAGAATAGCATTGATATGCTATTAGGCACAGGTTGGAGATACAGTGAACAGAGATATAGTTTATGATTAAGGTAACAATAACCAGACATTTTTCAGGGTTTTGTTTGGGATAAACTAGCTGCCAGTTGAGTATTTATGAGATATTCTGTAAAGTAACTCAATGTCACTTTCTCTTTGTGTTTCTTTAGCTGACATCTGCCTTCAAGAACAGCACCATCAACAGCAAATACATCAGCTGCCGTATTTACTCCTTTGTGTGAGTGTTAGACATACAATAGGGAAACACTGTGGGAATGTATGAGTTATAAACTGACGTCTTACTGTAACATTCATTCTTCAAAATACAAGAATGCATATCAACAGATTTCAAGCATCCTCCCAAATAAGTAATCTTGCTATTAGGTACAGGGGTACCATGTATTAATCAGCTACAGCAGACTAAAAATAGGCTGCTGTGCTCAGTATAGACATTCATCATCTGTAATGGCAGAGAGTTGAGTAGAGGAGTCTTGCATTTGAATACACAAGTTTGTGGATTTCATTCCAATCTCAACCTCTTACACTCTCCCTCTGATTTTGGGAAAGCTATTTTACCCCTGTGCTTAATGAGTGCTAAAGTTCAAATTGTCCAACCACTTCCAAAATGTCCCATTTGGTTACTCCCTGAAGCAAGAGAATGAGATGTCAATATTTTGTGTTCTTCAGACCTAAAGTTTCTGATACCACAGTGAATTCCATCTGCAACATAAAGAAAGACACAATGGGATCTCCGTTTGACAAGGTGGCCTTCTACAAAGAGATTGAAGACATGACAAAGAACATCACCAAGTGGGGGATATACAATCTGGACAAGAACAGTCTTTATGTTAACGGTGAGCTCAAAAGACCATACAATATGTGATGTCTTTAGCTGCAGTCATTAAGAAAAGGAAAGACAGTACAATATGCTTTACATTGAGTCTAGGAGATAATCTGGGATGGATTGCATACAGTGGCATCACATGAAACTAGCCGTAACTGTGCATGGTTAACTCTAAAGGGTTGATTCTATGTAGCTTGAAAATACCCACTGACTTGAATGGGACTGTTTGGCCAATCACACTTTATAGACTCAGCTACATAAGGAAAAGGACGATAGGAGTAATTAATACTCTCCATGACTAATCTGTGTTTGAATGATCTTGTATCTGACTCTTTCTCTCTTTTGTAGGATACAATAAAGTCAGCACAGACATTATCACAAGTAAGTTATTTTATTCCCTGTGGGTAAAATATATTGTGCATCTCTGTTAGAACAGTTATGGACAAGTGGTAGCACATGTGTAAATTTGTCTTACTATCCTTTAATTATCACATGTTCCCTGTACACAATAAGAAAGCAGTTATGGTATGGGGTGCTTTATTGTCTTTGCCACAAGCCCTTTTCAGTGGTCCATAAAGATGAGAAATATAACTCCCTAAAATATGGATGTTCCCGCAGATAACAATCTTTTAGCTATGTATTTCCCCTACTAACACTAAAATGTACAACTCTATAGTACATCTATGAATGTGGGCTACATGTGTCTATCCCAATAACTGTTTATTTTGTTTATTACCCATCACAACCTCTGTTGGGAGATTGTTCTATGCAACAATCACCATTTCAGCACAGAAATAATTTCCCACATATCCTCAATATTTCTTTAGCATAACTTAATTCTACAGTTTTGCTAGTGCAAATACTGCACCATTTGATAAACTCAAGATGCATCTTCTCTGTTTCTTTCAGCTGCTAAGCCGACTACAAAAATAACACCTATACAATCATTTGGGCCAAGGCAATTCCTCCTTAATTTCACAATCACCAACCTCAATCACAGCCGTAATCTGGAGAACACCAGTTCAAGCCACTTTATCAGTCAGAAAAAAATCCTGGACTATCTGGTGAGTACCACTTCTACTGGACATCTAGATAGAACAGAATTATTGTAGAGTAAAAGGTTGACACATATGTCCTCCCAACACACAGTGACATAGCAACATGCGGAATGTGTCTGTATTCCATTTAGTCTGTCCTACCCACTGCAAGGAGATACAATTTTATGAAGAAAGAAGATACCTCAGGTCGATAAAGACTATCCCTCTCAATCCAGTGTGTGACAAACATGTGTAATACAGATAAAACAAAACTGTTCAGTCAGTCTCTTCTGTGTTACAGTGACATAGGGACACAGAAGGGTATACAAATCACATTATATTTTCTGCATGCCAGATGACCACAAGCAACTTTCATGTAATTGTCTATTATTTAATGTCCAAGTGGGCAAGTAACGATAAAAATTAGGTGCTTAATTTATATTTAGCAGGAAGCCTGTGGGAATATTGAACCCTGACCTGGCTATTTCATCATATTCAGCAATGTGGTGCTTCATATCTGGTTGAAAGTTCTTATCCATATATTAATGAGGTATACGTGAAAAGCACTTAGTGCACTACCATTCCTATATATACAAGTTAGAATAACATGGTCTATTTCTGTTTTTCAGCTGAACAATCTTTTTAAGAACAGCAACATAAAGAGCTACTTCTCCAGTTGCAATGTTACCGGATTCAGGTCAGTACCACCCATCTAATTTGTTTCCACCCAGCCAAGCAGATAGAGAGTGATGGGTTGCTTTTGCAACATGTTTTAGCAGGGCACTGAAAATCTCATACAACATATTGTATAGAAAATGTTTGGGATGGATCATAAATGATGAAATTGTTAAGAGGAGGGCAACAAAACATGCGCTACAGTCAAAGAACTTTGATCATCCAGCCTTGACCTTGATATAGTGACATATATAAGAGACTTGTAGAGAGGAATGACACATGAAAGGACTCATGGTCTATAATGTTATTCTCTCCCACTGTAAAGTGACAATAATGCATAGAAGGAACTGATAAACCATCTGTTTTATAGACAGAAGATAATCATCATGGTGCCAATAGCACCTAAGTTAACCTATGGTCCATAGTTAGTTCCTCCTACTGTATGGTGACAAATGCAGCTTAAGTGTTAAATAAAAATCCCTTTCCTTGTAGGCCCACTCCCCCAACCAACTACACCACCGCAGAGTCTGTCTGCACCTTCAACGTGGACATCCTGGCCAAGGTCTTCTCTGAGGATGACATCTACAATGCGTTTATAAACATGACCCAAGGTGGCAAAAGCATGGACAACTACACCCTGGATAAGGATAGCATTCACGTTGACAGTAAGTTTGCTTCCGGAATTTAGAGAACAAGCCATGCAAGCTGTGCTTAACATTGGGCTGAAGTGAAGGCTCCAGGCAGAAGCAAACTCCCCACCTAGAATTGTTATCCCTTTTCTTGGGAGCAGACAGAGGTTTTATGCTTTTACTGTTGTAACCTCTATAAATGTTGCAGTCCCACTTCTTTGGTTTTCCATACAGATTTCAGGCAAGAGGAAATAACATCTCCAATCACTAGTACAAGTACTATTACAACCACGACCATGCAAGCAATCGCCCACCCCGTAGACCGAGGCTTCGATGTCGGCTTTACAATCATCAACGGGTTTGTGCCCAGCGACAGTGAGAGCTACAAGAAGCTGGAAAAAAGCATTGAAGATGAGGTGGGTTTACATTGCTAGCTGGTGGCTGAGAATGGGGCGGGATCCTTGGCCCACAGACCCCAAGATATTTTTGGGCTACTACATGACTACATATATTTACTCCTATAACTCCTCCTGTTGCTTCATATAACCGCTCCCCATAATTTCTCCTACTGCTCCATATAAGTTGTCCTATTTGTTCCATATTACCGGTCCCTATTTCTCCATATAACAACTCCCTACAACTCCTCCTATTTCCCCATATAACCCCTCTTATACTGTAACTTGTCCTACTTCTTAATCTAACCCATCCCCATAACTTCTACTATTGCCCACTATGATCACTACCAATAACCCCTCTTATTGCTCCATGTAACACCTCAATAAAACTCCTCCCAATGCTCCACATAACTCCTCCATCACTCCTCCTATAACTCCATAAACCTTCCCCCTACTACTCCTCCCATTGCTCCATACAACCGCTCCTTATAACTCCTCTTTAAGCTCCATATAACCGTTTTTATTCATTCCTCACTAATAACTCCTATTTGTGCCATAACTCTGCACCAGACTTGGCTGCATATATCAAACCTGAAGCATAATCTTATTTGAAAAATAATATAGGATTTTGTTGTGATGAGTAAAAATGGAAAATATTTTGAATAACTTTTGCACCAATGGTAACATTTTGTAAGTGTCTGACCATCAATAAAGGAAATTGGCGTAGATGAAAATATTGGCATCTGGATTGAAAACTGGTTGAAGGACATTCAGCAGAGCATTGTCATAAATAGAACCTTTTCAGAATAGGCTAAAGTTGTAAGTGGGGTACCTCAAGGTTCAGTACTGGGCTCCGCTCCGTAAAAAAGACATTATGGAATTAGAAATAGTGCAGAGAAAAGTCGCCGAATTAATAAATGGGATGGGAGGTCTGACTTGGGAGGAAAAGCTACCCACATTAGGTTTGTTTACATTAGAAAAGAGGCACCTAGGAGGGCATATGATAACTATATACAAATATATTCAAGGTTAATACAAGACACTTTCGACAACTTTTCATCCCAAGGACAGTACAAATGGCATAGGGGCATTCCCTGAGATTAAAGGAAAGGAAAATTCACTAGCAACACAGGAAACGGTTCTGAACAGTGAGGGCAGTTAAAACATGGAATTCATTACCCATGGAGACTGTGATGGTAGATTCAACAGATATCTTTAAGAAAAGGTAACATATTTTTAGAAAGGAAAAATATACATAGATATACCGAATAGGTTAAGGAAGGGTGTTTATAAAATCTGCCATTACTGGAGTTAGGAAGGAATATTTTTTCTCTTTAGGAGACATGATTAAGTAATGTTTCACTGGGGGGGGGGGGGGGTGGGGATAGGAGGGAATTGTTTGCCTTCCTCTGGATCAATATAAATATAGGTTGAACTTGATGTACATATGTCATTTTTCCAAACGTATTTAATATGTAAAAGGTAAGTACAACTAGGTACTTGAGAAAAAGTTCCCTCTGCCGCGCACCAAAGTAGATGTAGGTAAGTATTGGTTAGTTTGATAAAACTTAACTTTAATTTGACTTTACTCTAAAATAAATGGCATCATAATTCAAAAAGTACATAAAATAGTGAAAATAAAAAGTACAGATCTAGGTATGTGAACTAATCAACCTGTTTGGACTTGAATTCACAGCTTAGGGTTAATGTAGTACATAATGATAGAACCACCTGTGTACAGAGCTTGCACTCCCCCTTGGGCTGCGTGTAATAGTTATCTATCAATCAAAAGAGACTACATACATACGCATAATAACAGAGTGTGGGTAGTTAACACCCCAGTAGTACGACATACACTGTAATGGTTTAGAGGTAATCACTGCACAAGGTAATCAAATTATCATGATGCAAATAGAGAACATATAGTGACTGGTCTCAATACCACGTTTGGGAGACATCTATTAGCGGATGTCTTTTATGTGGTAAATACCCTCTGGTATACGTGGTGCAGGGTTCAGAATATAAGAAACCGTTTGATCCCTGTAATTAGGGGTAATGACCATCTGTTCTCTACGTATAATGCTCTGAGAAAAAATAGCTGTAAACCTCTTAAATAAGCTCTACTGAATCAATTCAATTGCTAGTGCAAAGGTGTCAAATTAAGTACTCCAGCAGTTACTTATTTTCTATCTGATATTCACCTTAGATAGCTTTTAATGTTAAAGGGACCTTTGGAGCAGAGTTGCTCCCGTGGGTGCAGTCAGGCTGAAAGAAGCGTAGTATAGACAAACTGCCTTGGTAATCAAACTAACGTGTCACCTAATTCTTATCATAGTACCACGTTTAAGGAACATCACATTTAACTGCTATCATGTTGGGTAGAATGCACTGAGATTTTAAGTAACAATAGTATGGAAAATGAGACACCTATTGACTGTCCGTAACATACGTTGTAAAGGGTATCTGCACCCTCTATTCAACCCTCCATTAACCCTTGCTATTGTGAATCGGTGAAAACAGAGCTCAATGCTCCTGGTTATAGCCATGGAGCAGCAAAGAAGCTCCTAGTTTTAACAGTTTGGGCAATTTAAAGTCCTATTGGGACCAGTTACTAACGTGCAAATCAGGTAACTGTATCAGGCACCACGGAGCTCTGAGCTGCAGCTGGCTATGCAGCTGGATCACCCGACGTGCGTTTCACGTTAGACACGCATTCTTCCGGGGTGGGCGTAGATAGCGTCATGGACCGCCCATTTATACAAACGGGTTGTCATGGCAACCTGTGTGACGCTTAGAAGAGAGGCTGCAATAGAAGCTGTAATCATGATGCCATTCACACACTGTAACTATATAGCTGTGCAACAAAGCTACTAAGTGACCTAGTAACACAGTAAAAGAGCACCACAGTAAACAGAAAGTAATGTACAATTATATATTTAATATGTAACTATCATTACATATCATATAACTAATATGTAACTATCATTTCACATTTTTAGATGAATAAATTATATAGGAACAGCAACCTGACAAGCAAGTTCAAGTTCTGCAAGCTGGCAGCAATGAGGTATGAAACTCTAGGAAGGGACCAAAGAAGAGAGTGGGAATATGAGAAAGAAAGCAGGTAGAGAGGTAGAGAGGGAGAAAGTAGGGAGATGGGGATAAGCGTGAGAAAGAATGGAGTGGGAAATGAAAGAAAAAGGAGAGGGGGATATGAGAGAGAAAAGAAGTAGAGGGCAAATGATAGAGAAGCAGGGAGAGGGGTGATGAAACAGGGACGGGAGGGGATACAAGGGGGATATGAGAGAGAAATGAGGGAGAGGGGGTATAACAGAGAAAGGAGGAAGAGGTCTATATGAGAGAGAAAGCAGGAAATGGGGATACATATGAGAGAGGGAAAGGAGAAACGATAGAGAAAGAGGGAGAGGAAAAATGAGAGGGAGAGGGGTATATGAGAGAGAAATGAGGGAGAGGGAATATGAGAGGAGGGAGGAGATAATGGAGGCTAATACAAAAAAAGGAATGACAAATTGCTTGGGTAGACACAAGAAAACCCTTAAAGTCCGGGATCAAATGGGGTCTGGGGCTTCACAATTAGGCGAATAGACAGGCTGGGTTAGATGGCCTCATCTGTCATCAGTTACTATGTTCTTAATGTCCTTTTCACCCCTAGGAATGGATCCATTATAGCTTCTTGCAACTGCTACTTTGAAGATGACCCCATTGTGAATGTGACGAGTGTTGATAAAGCATTTTATGCTGGGACCACCACAGCTAGTCTTCTGGGACCGAACTATCAACTGAAGGGTTATTCTGTCAGAGGTAAGGAGCCTTTTATTAAGAAGGACTCATAATGATAATTCTATTTTTGTTATAATAATGATATGTTATAAGACCAGACCTGTCTGGCGCTGCATTATACAGATACAAGTCTCTAACGTGTGCAGCTCACAATCTACGTAATTTAGAAGTATGTATAGTAATACTGAGTATATCTATTCACAAACAAAGAGCACTATATATCAATAGGAACGTTCGCACTGACGCAGTTGCATGAAAAAATTTAATCTTTTCCTGTCTGAAACGCGACATATTTATGAAGTATATATTGTTTTAGAATTTGGTGCATGCTGTCCTTAAAAAAAAAAAAAAAAAAAGACTTACGTACACCACCTTTTAGGTGATGGCAAAAACCAACGCAGAAAAACATCAAGAAACATAACGCAAGACACGCATTTCTTAATACATACATCTGCACCAATATGCACAATGTAACTCCATCCCAACTCATCCTTATTACTCCATAAATTCCTCACCTCATCGCATGCAGACGCAGACATACCCCAAAATGTTAGAACTAAGTTTAGTACACAGGCGCTGCCTCACGCAGGTATATTTCAGCACGAGTTGTGACAAAATAGTAACAGAGTTTGCCCTTTGATACATAGAGTGCAAAGAATTCTATGGCCACCCCATACTACTGCACATAATGCAGCACTGCAGATGGTACTTCTAGAGCATTCCGCTTCCACTTTGATATGCGTGCCCGGGGTACAGAACACAACTATAATTAGTTGACACTTGGATTCAACCATGTCAAAGGTAGTCATAATATAGTAATGGTCAGCTTTTCTGAATCTACCAATGAAGATATTATTTGAGTGAGTGTGGTAAAGATTTTAGACCATGGTCTGCTACTTTTGGGGGAAAGAATTTACAATGTACAGTAAGTCACCATTTGTTTTCTAAATTTCTGCAGAGATTACCAAAACCAGTAATGAATTACCATTCTGGGCCATCATTCTCATCTGCCTGGCTGTTCTTCTAGCCCTCATTTTGCTTTTCCTCTGCTGCTTCATGGTAAGTTTAAAGGGAATACATGTTGGGTTGAAATGTCTAATGCTGTTATTGGCTTCACAGTGTCCTACACCTCACCGCCCCCATCTCCCTCTTCAAGCCCCTTCTCTTACGCTTTCCATGCCCTACATTTGAAAGCTCTTCCCTTCAAATTCATACATCCGTGAGACTGTGTGCTCATTTGCATGTCATTACCCAGAATCCCTGGCTGCAGTGGAAGCACTGTTGCTAAGAGATAATGGCGAAAATCAGGGTTGCAGACCTGTCTGAAACATGTGAATGTGCTCACAAGTGATATTTTTATATGCTGCATCCGTTATACATTTCTTATACATATGCTGCATACGTTATACATTCCTCTCCGAAAATCCCTGCTCCATGGGTATAAAACAAAATGGCCGAAATAAGCCCTCCGTCCAGTCTGTCACTGGCCTCACTTGGCAGGAAAAAGTCAAAAACACTGACAAAGCATTCTGGGAGTGGAAATAGTAGTCCATAAAATCTCCCTGATACAGCAGGAACAACTAAAACTACTATTGTTTAGAAGTCAGTAGATTTTGAGGGTTTTGCTGGGATACTTTTCTTATAGCACTTGCAAGTGGCTTCTCTCTTACAGTATATGACATGCTCCAAACTGATTTTAGGCTAGACTGAACCTTTAAGCAGTCAAACAGTGTAGTTAAAAAATAACGCCTTCTGTATTTAAGACAGATTTAACTACCTTCTGTGCTTCTGTGTTGCACATTTTCAGCATTGTGATCCCTGCAAACCAAAATATATTTTCCATGACCCAAAGGGGTCAAGATTTAGTGCATTCTTGTGTCCTAATCATCCACCACCTAAAATGTCCATGTTAAATAACACTAAAATGTCATGAGAAATGGGTGCTAGAACCCTTTCTGAATAACAAGATTGCTTTCATGTTTAACATCACAATCAAGTTTCAGCTCTACATGGAAAGCTCTGTTGTTTGTTCTCCACCCCAGCAGGCAGCACCGCGCTGTTTTCCATGTAGACTTTAAACAGGCTTATCAGAGACGCTGTCTTATCCTGAGCTTCCCTGATAAGGCTTGATGAAGTCCAGAGAAGCTTAGCAGTCATAATAACTTCAGTTTTGGGGCTTAGTTTTCAAGAATTAAAAACTGTTGAATAATTCAAAATATGGAAAAAACTAAAGAGTTGAAAAAAGGCAGTTTGATGAAGAATTAAAACATAAATGTCAATAGAGAACTGCACCTTTAACATAATATTTTTTGTCTGTAATTGTAATTATTGGCGTCCTGCTGTTTTACTTGATTCTGCTTCTTATGACTCCACCCAACCACTTGCTGACAACACATTGACTCTTCACAACGCTGTGCCCTATCACTTCTAGTAATGTAGCATTCCTCTGTCCTGTTTTTTCCCTCTGGGTTGGGGAGTTTAAAGTTCTAGTGGCCATATTGGCCAAGGAGCAGTCTAGATTTTCCGTAGGTTACGATATAATTTAATGTACAGAAAGCTTTCCATACCTACAGTAAAAGGTTTTTGTCTACATGGGTACACAGCTTTCCAAAGCTCACAGGTATGTTTATAAAGCTTTACAAATCTCATAATGAAGGTCTATTTTTCGCATGCAAAGAGCTTTGCCCAATGCGCAGGTCTCTTCAAATGCTTAGTACCTTTCAAAACCTCACAGGTCTATTCTCCATGTATACACAGCTATCCAAACCCCACAGGTATATTCTCCATGTATACACAGCTATCCAAACCCCACAGGTATATTCTCCATGTATACACGGCTTTCCAAACCTCACAGGTATATTCTACATGTATACTCAGCTTTCGAAACCCCACAGGTATATTCTCCATGTATACACAGCTATCCAAACCCTACAGGTATATTCTCCATGTACACACAGCTCTCCAAACCCCACAGGTCTGTTCTTCATGTGCTTGTCTAAGCTCACATGTCTTTTCTGTCTTTGCCATAACTTGTGCCCTGCTTTCAATCGCTGCACTAAAAGTTTGACAATGTCCTGTTTCCTCCCTCTCTCCCCCAACAGCTGGCATTTTGCTTAAGGAGAAGGAAAGGTTCTTACCAGGTCCAACAGAGCATTTATGGAACATATTTCCCACATCTGGAACAGAGAAAGCTATACTGAAAAGGGCCCAGCAGACGTGTGCCAAACAAACTCACCCACTTCTAGAACCAACAGGGCTTTGTCTATCTGCCACCTAAAGGGGTTAGAGCAACATTGGAAACAAAAGCAATGCTGCTTTCACAGACATCTAACTGGTTTGCTGGCATCCTGGTTTGGATAAGAGTATGGTATCACTGGCCTCTGCGGCAGAAAAAGCCCCGTTTCATTTTTACAAATCAGTGTACTAGTGAACATCTAGTCACACTGACACCATTACAACAATGATATTTATTTATACACGGTTAATTTTCTTTTCTAGAATACATATATATAATCAGCAAGAACAGGGGGTCAGAGGTTTATTGGATACATACCTCATATATGCATACCTCTTAACGCAATCTCATATATGCCCATTCTATGGTGAGGCCTAGCATCCCCTTGTAGGCATCACACCTAGGAAAGAGGCCATTGTAACTGTCCCGTGACCCTGTAGGCTCTGTTCATATTTATTATGCTAATGATCTCCAGATAACTATAATAATTCAGTGTTATTTATATGGACTTTTTGTCGCTATACCCTGAAGTCTGGAACTTAACCCATGAGCTGCTGGGAGAGCACTTTCTTGTTGTTTTCAACAATGTTCAAATGTCTCTACCTTTAACTTTTATAGCTCTGGGAGGGGTCTGAAAGGGAAAAAACGTTGTTTACGAGTTAATTGAATTTTATTTATATTTTAAAAAAATTACGAAGGAAAAAATGTTGATTATCTATATATTTTTAACAGAGTATATTTTACTGTATGGTTCGAATATAAATCTATTTTATGCATGTGTTTAGTCAATAGGAAAATAATGTATGTACCCGTCTATGGTAGGAGTTAAACTACCAATATAAAAATAAAATTATATTTAAAAAAATAAAATCCTGACATGCTTATTGACTCCTGGGGGTTACAAGATTTCCCTTACCAATAACACAGACTCTCCTTCCCAGCAAGAGAGACACCCCCACCCAATGAGTCTGACTCCCCTTACTAATGGATAAAACTCCCCTTCGAAGTGAGTGAGACTCTCCTTCCCAATAAGTGAGACTCCCGATCCCAAACAGAGACTCCCCTTCCAATGAGAAACTACTTTCCTAATGAGCGAGATTTCCCTTTTCCAATGACCTTGACTACCCTTTCTCAATGAGTATGACTCTCCTTCCCAATAAAATACTCTCTTTCCTGATGAGTTAGACTCCCCTTCACAATGAGAGAGTCCCTTTCCCAATGAGCACTACTGGGGAAAAAGTCTTCTAATGCCACGCTATTCAAAGTAGAACTCATCACAAGACATCATATTAATAATTGCATTATTAGCAGAAAATTAGAACGCACAATATTTTAGGGAACCTCCTTCCTCAGGTAAATATTCCCAATGAGCAAGGCACTCTTTCCCAATGAAATAGACTCTCCTTCCCAATAAGTGAGGCTCCTCTTCCCAAAGAGTGAGACTCCCCTCCTCATGTGTGAGATTCTTCTCATCATGAGTGAGACTCTTTTCCAAATGAATACGATTCGATACTATTGAGTGAGTCTCCCGTCAATTAATGAGACTCCCCTTTCCCAATGAACAAAACTCCATTCCCCAATGAGTGAGACTCTTTCCATTGAGTGATGCTCTCCTTCCCAATGACTAACACTTTTCTTCCCAGTGAGTACAACTCCCCTACGCAATGAGTGATACTCCCCTTTCCAATGACACCCTTCCTCATGAGTGAGATTCATATTTAAATTAGCAGGACTCAATACTAATGAGCATATCTCCCCTTTCCAATGAGTTAAACTCGTCTCCCAATGAGCGTGACTCCTTCACAGTGAGTGAGTCCCCACTTTCCAATGAGTGAGACTCCTATTCCCAATAAGTGAGACTTCCCTTCACAATCAGGAAGACTCCCCTTTGTAATGAGTGAGACTCACCTCTCACTACTCCCTCACTTCTCTCCTACCTCTCTTGCAACCCCTCTCTCCTCTTTCTCAATCCCCCTATACTCAATCCCTCCATACTCAACAATCCCCCCTCAAACTAAATCACCCTTTTCCTCCTCCACCATGTATTTATCTCTCCCTTCTTCCTCTCTATCTCTCTTTTCCTCCCCCTCCCTCATCTCTCCACCTCCCTCACCCCTCCCCTCCCTCTCTTACACCACCACCTCTCACTCCTCCCTCACCTCTCCCCTCACTTTCTCGCCTCCCTCTTGCTCACTCCCCCTCTCTTGCTCACTCACCTCTCTTTTCCCTTGGTCAGTCATTCCCCCCTCTCACACTCCCCCTCTCTCTCACTCACCCCTGCACTCTTTCCCATCTTACACCCTTCCCCTCACTCTCCCCCTTCCTCCTCTTTCACTCAATGCCTCCCTCCTCTCACTCAAATCCCACCCCTTCTCAAATTCCACTCCCTCTCAAATCCC
The DNA here is from genome assembly GCF_040206685.1 of Ascaphus truei. Classification (NCBI taxonomy): domain Eukaryota; kingdom Metazoa; phylum Chordata; class Amphibia; order Anura; family Ascaphidae; genus Ascaphus; species Ascaphus truei. The sequence continues at coordinate 40,084,779 of NC_134490.1, forward strand.
ACTCATTCCTAATACTCAATCCCCAAAACTCAATCTCCCCATACTCAACAAATCCCCCATCACACTCAATCCCCCTTCTCCTCCTCACACCCAATCCCCCCTCCCCTCCTCACATGCAATCCTCCCCTCACAAACACACACACACGCAATTCCTTCCCCACACAACACACAATACACATTCACTCACCCTCGCCCCCCCCCCCCTCTGCCCAAGAATGTTACCCTAGGGGGGAGGTCTCTAGTATAGCTTTGATCCTGCGGGTGAATGAGGAAGTAAGGCCTGACTTCTGGCACCGACCAGAGCACAGGTGGAGGGGGCTTGAGGTGAAGGTCAAGCGAGAGCTGGGGCCTGGCAGCCAATAGAGGCCCAGTATCTGGACACAGAATTTGGGCCCAAGCTCTGGCCAGGCCCAGCTTCCACCGTCGGCTGTCAAGGAACTCTCAACTTGCTCCCCCTGTCAGCAGCCCTGCTAATGAGGGAGTCTCCCATTTTTAAAGAATTAGACTTTCCCTTTCCATTGAGTAATATTCTCCTTCCAAATAAATAAAACTCATTTTTTCCAATGACTCAGACTCCATTCTTATAATAAGTAGTACTTGTCATAGACAAGACCAGATCTTTACAGGGATCGCAAACACCAGGCAGGACGAGAGAGAGTTAAGTAAATTAGATTTTATTTTGATCGAAAATAGGGGGCAGCACAGGGCACAAATAAAGGCAATAACTCAACAGAAACTCAGGGTACCTTACCCTAGATGCCACCTTGAGCCGTCTGTTCAGTAATTCCAGTAATTCAGGCTACCCGCCTCTGGTCAACAGTTCACTTCCCAACTGGTCTCTTGACAAACAAAGACCAATCATGAACATCTGTGCATCCCTGATTAACTTCGGCTTGTATAGAACCTCTGAAAACATGGAGAACAGGGTGCCAACCAATCAGCAGAGACCTGTCCTTCGGGGGAGCAATCAGGTGCTGGGGGATCGACTGGACGGACCAATCAGGGCAATGGGCAGTTACAGTACCAAAGGACACAAGGCTTTGGGAGCATGAGTAATTATCAATTACAACTCTATACCTCCCACAGGGTAGATGCCTGGTTGCTGGGGAGAGAATAATGCTCCACTTTTAGAGTATGTGCCTCCCCATAAGGAGGGCTCACCCTTCCCCACCTCACCATTGTCCAGACACTGCACATTGCCCCACATAAAGCCTAGTCTCTGACTCATTGTATGCTAGCCACTTAACTATGGTTAGTGGCCCAATCATACAATGAGTCACACAGAAATACATAGAAACAATAAAGATACAGATTAAAGACTACACACAGATAGCTAACTGGGGATAATGTAGTAACTGGAATGGCAATCTTTTTGCAGCCCAAAGAATTGCCATTTTGACCCTGTACCTGGGTCGCCATCTTGACTGGTAGGGGAAACTAGCAGTCTTAACCTTTAATATACTGTGCCCCACTGTCCCTACCATCCCCCCTCAAGATGAGACCCCTTGGGCGGCAGTCCCGATGGGCTGACTTCCTGGGTCGATGGGAGTCTTTGGCTGTTTCACTGGGTTGGGTTCGTTCTGCCGAGGGGAAGTCCATCAGCATTGCCATGGTCGCTGCCCTTCTTCTGTTGAATCAAGAAATCATACTCTTGAAGGGCCAAGCTCCCACACAAAAGTCTCCCATTCACCCATGACACCAGGTGTAGCCACTGTGACCACAGTGAAAGTCCAGCCATAAATGCAAGGCTGCAGCTTACGGAGAACCCAAACAATTGCCAAGCACTCAATCAATATCGTAGCATAGAGCAGCGGTGCGCAAACTGGGGGGCGCGCCCCCTCGGGGGGGCGCAAGATTATGTAGGGGGGGCGCAGGCTGCGTGTGGAGAAACCTGGGGGCGGGCGGCCAGAAACTCCGTGCAGAGGCTGCTTCCAGTTCTCTGCTGTGTCTTGCAGAGGGGGCGGGGCCTTGCTGCGGGGCCTTCCCTGCACACAGACAAGCCCTTCTCCTCCTCCTGTCTTTTACCCGCCCGTTTTCAGCAGCACATGGGGGGACCTGAGCAGGTTTAGTTACTCTCTCCCCCTACCCACCAGGTGTGTGTGTGTGTGTGTGTGTGTGTGTGTGTGTGTGTGTGTGTGTGTGTGTGTGTGTGTGTGTGTGTGTGTGTGTGTGTGTGTAGAAATGTGTGTATATGTAGAAATGTGTGTGTATATGTATGTGTGTATATGTGTGTGTGTGTTTTGTATGTATATGTGTATATGTGTATGTGTGTGTGTGTGTATATGTAGAAATGTGTGTGTATATGTAGAATTGAGTGTGTGCTGTGTTGGTTGTGATTTGAGTGGGTGTTGTGTATGTGTGTGTGTATATGTATGTGTGTGTGTATATGTATGTATGTGTGTGTATATGTATGTATGTGTGTGTGTGTTTGTGTGTATATATATGGACTGTTGTGTGTGTGTGTGTGTGTGTGTGTGTGTGCTGTGCCTGTTGGTTGTCTGTGTGTGTGTGTTGTGGTTGAGTGTTGTGTGTGTTGGTGGTGATTATGTGAGTGTTGGTTGTGACTGTGTGTGTGTAGTGATTGAGTGTGTGCTGTGTTGGTTGTGATTTGAGTGTGTGTTGTGTGTGTGTGTGTTGTGATTGAGTGTGTGTGTTGGTTGTGGGTGTTGTGATTGAATGCAGCGTTGCACAAACTGAGGGGGGGACGCCCCAGGCGCAAGATTATTTAGGCGGGGCGCGTGCAGAAAAAAAACCTGGTTGTGCAGGCGAAAAAGATGTGCGCGCGCGGGCGGCCAAATAGAATAGTGCAGGTGGGGCCACGTGATTCGGAGGTACGCGGAGGAGCACGCCTCAGCGCTGTGATGTCAAACGCCCCTCCCTCCGGTGTCTGCCTACAATAGCGCTGTGGTCCTGCTCTCCTCCGCTGGCAACCTGCTTCGCTGCGATCCTCTTCAAGTGTGAGGGTAGGCTGCCACTATATCAATCATACTATGAATGTACAGAAATAATAAAAAAAAGTGTAAACACTTCCCCGCTCGTGCTTGCTAAATGATGCAGGACACCCTGTGCTGATGCTTGGAGAGTTGGTGATGTCACCGCTCTCAGCGGCAGCGTGGACGCAGCCTAATTTTGCAAGAGCGAGCTGTTGAAGTATGTAAGTATTTAGGCTGCGCTTATAGTGCCGGCGACGCAACGTCGCCCGAAAACAAATGCATTGGCGCCGCCGCGTGTGCTTATAGTAAGCGTGACGTGGCGACGCGATTTTTTGAAGCTGGCAATATTTGATTTTTAAGGGGCTGTCGCCTCATATGACAGCCCTGAACCAATCAATGGCCTGGTCGCCCACGCCGCCGCCGCAAAGCGAAATACAACTTTCGCTAGCGGCGACGGGTGACGTCGCGGGCACTATATGCTCGGCCTTAGACATATTTGTATTTACATTGTATACCGTTTAATAAAGGGTTTTTTTTCATGGGATTTTGATTACATCAGGCAGGGGGGCCCGAGAAATTTCATGGATAAAAAGGGGGGCTCGGCATAAAAAGTTTGCTCACCCCTGGCATAGAGGATCTCCTGATCCAACAGCTTGTGGCTCAAATAAACTATGGGGTGCTCGACCCCATCCTCGCCCACCTAGCTGAGGACGGCACTGATGCGTGGAGGCAGCGGACTGGATCAGAAACCACTTGCTGTAGTCATTGGTCACCAGGATAAGAGTTCTATCTAGGGCAGCTTTCTAGGTTGTAAATGTGGTCAGGCACTCGGGAGACCAGGTCCCAGTATGGGGGAACCTTTTGCGGGTTAAGTCAGTAAGGGTTTGGCAACTGCACTATATTGGGGCACAAACTTGTCACTTGGCCGGCTCTGATTTGAGCTGCCCTCTGCCCACCCTGTGTCTCAGGTACCTAACCATGGCCATGCTGAGCTGGCACTTAGTGGGCTTCAGGGTAAGTCCTGCCTCCATGATCCATTCTCGTATTATCGCTACATACCCCAAGTACTCATCCCACGTCCTACTAAACATCGCCAGATCCTACAGATATTCCCGGGCATGCCCCTGCATCCCTAACAGAAAAATGTTGGCCAGATGTTGGAAGGTAGAAGAAGCGTTCTTCATCCCGAATGGCAATACTGATAACTCATACAAGCCATTCAGGGTGACGAACATCAACTTCTCCCTAACCTTTGGGGTCAACAGGATCTTCCAGTATTTAGTGCTGAGATCTTTGGTGGACAAATACCTGACCAACTCACCAGAAGTGTGTTCTGGTGAGTGGGCTTCAGAACCATGATCTGCTGCCCAGGGATAAACTCTCTACTATGGGAATTCCAGTCATAGCACTGCTTCTGTCTGTTCTGAGCCATTGTGAGGTTAGCATGTGTCAACCATATAAGGTCCTCTAGCTATTCCCTGAACTCTACCACATACCTAACCACCGAGGTATTGGTCATGGCGGTCTCCCTAACCCATCCCTCACGGAACAGGTGAAGCAATCCGCATGCACCAGGCATCTGTAATAAGCTTGAAGGATGTGAAGGCGGTCAACTCATGCGGCATCTATCTGTAGGCAAAGAGGAGATCCCAGTCCACACCTTCAGCTTGCACGAACACCTACAGCATCCGCTTCAAGGTGCCTCTGAACTGCTCGCACAGGCCATTCATTTGGGGATGGTAAGGGGCAATGCAAAGTTGGTTAACTCTACACTGCATCCCCTGATCAATATGAATTTTACTTGGGAAATCTACCCAGTAAATATATCTATAAGCGTCTCTTCTACATTATGGTCTTCTATGGAGGAGCGTTCTACTGCCTCTGGGTACCTGGTGGCAAAGCCCACTAATGTGATGATATACCTCTTCACAGACAGCGTTTTGTTCATCAGGGGCCCCACAATGACCCTGCTACCCGCTGGAAGGGTTCCCGGATCACCAGTAGCTGTCTCAGGGATGCCTTCACCCAATCTAGAGATGCAGCCACCAGTATTAGATCACTTGCCTTGGAAAATCTGGGGCAATCTCACTGTAAATGGCACAACATTTCTGTGAGATTCCTAATGGCCCACCGGATTAACACAGCGGGGGCGTCCCTGCAGTCCCATTCAAACTGACTAGGACTGCTGGGACCCCTACTGTCTTAATCCGATGGCATTTTGAGGCATTTACTTTGAGATGCCTTAGTTTTTACCCAGGCAAGTGATCAGATACTGGTACCTGCATCTGTATGTCTGCCTACTCACTAGCAAGTATCACAATTGTGGTAGAAAGTTGCTACTGACTGTACCAATCCTGACCAGTAAAAATTCTGGGTCAGACAGGCTCTTGTGCGAGTAGCCACCTGATAGCCAGTGTGACAGACGGCCATCATGGAGAGGTCAAATCACGCAGGAGCGCCAGACCGTTGGTACCCAAAACAGTGGGTCACTGTTACGCTTGTGCTGCCCGCAGACCAGAACCGTCCCCTGCACTGAGGTGGGATGTATAGAGACACGCACCCGCAGCAGAGAGAGCGTGTCCGGAGTGTGGTGGTAGCGTAGTCGGCCAGGAAGTATAGGTATAGTAAGATAGGTACTTGCCGGATCCGGGGTAGTAGAAGTGCCGTAGTGGGTTCCGTAGCCAAGGGTCAAGGATAGGAGAGGTCCGGGTGGTCATGGTACTAAAGCCGAATCCAAGGGTCTTATAGGTCAAGGTAGAAAGGTGGAAGCCGGGTCGAGAGCCAGAGAGAGTAATCAGCCAAGCCTGGGTCAAAACCTGAAGAGAGTACAAAATGAAAGCACAGAAACCACAACTGCTCGAGAGGAGACTATGCAGAGCAATGAGCCAAAGGAAGGATTGGGGTAATAAAGGTAGGTGGTCCAATAGAGGCAGGGGGCAGAGCAGGGGTGTGCCATGGAGCACTCTGTGGTTGGACGGCATTGTATTTGGTTTTTGGGAACAGCTGTGCCGGGGGGCGTGAGTGCGGATGCCGGGGGGCGAGGCTAAAGGCAGAGTGCAGTGAATAAATTATAGCTGGAGATGCGCACTCTGTAAGAGTGAGTTGCGTGCGTCCCGGCAAGATGGCGGCTGCCTGCGTGTGTGCCGGAGGCGGGCGAGCAGCACCACGGCGGGGATACCACCGAAGGGAAGATGCGGCGCTGGCAGCGGACCCCGCGGAAGGCGGTGGGGGGGTCACGTTGTGGCGGACGTGACCCCTGCTTCCTTACAGTCACCAGTATGCTGATTCTATCCTCACTGCACGCTAGGAACGTGTCTCGGTCCTACTGACCGGGAGGTATCCCCGCTCAGGCTCGGGCAAAAAGGTACCCAAAAACATCCACTACTATCCGTAGCCTCACTTTGCTAGAATGGTAGCATAACCCCACAGAACCACTAGAGGGCCCAGCCCAAGAGCCATGCTCTTATGCCTGGGATACTGCCCACCCACTCCTGGGGTCACTGACTCAGACTACACACTGGGAATCCTAGTCGGGCTTTGCTAGGAGGGTAGTTACAAACCAGAATGACTAGGGGCCCCACCCCAAGAGCCACGCTCTTATGCTTGGTTACTGCCCACCCACTCCTGGGGCTACTGACCCAGATTACACAACCTTTCCCTGATACCGGTATGGGTTCTGGGGACCAGGGGAACTCCGTGAAAGCAGAGGGTCCCAGATCACACAACACAGTTGCACAATCCCTATACCCAGATCACAATGATCCCAACCCAACCTCTATTACCCTGGTGGTCTGTGGGGATACTGGAATTTCCACTTAACCTAGAGAATTCCAGAACTCCCAGTAAAGCAATTTACCATATTAAAATCACCTCCCAAGATCAGCAGTTGCTCTTGGCTTTCTCCCATAGATTCTAATGTTTCCCTTAAAAAATCAATGTGTCCCTCGTTGGGTGCATAGATATTCACTAACGTAATATGTTGGCCTGAAAGAAGCCTGTGAACCACTACGGACCTCCCCCTTGATCTCTCTTAACCTCCAAAGCCTGGAATGGAATATCCCGTTTAGTCAGCATCGCAACCCCTCTTTTTTTGCTAGTAAAAGAAGAGGAACATGCTATAGGGTATGACCCGCGGAAAGTGTTTGGGGGCTCCTGAGTATCTGATGGCGTGTCCAGCCGCTGGTATGAAGATCCAATGCAAAAATAAGAGAACAGCAGCGCACTGCCAGGGAGCCAGGTGGCTCTTCATTGGATCTTCATACCAGCGGCTGGACACGCCATCAGGGACTCGTGGAGGCTCAGGAGTGGGTAAGAAACTAGCTTTATTTTTCAATGTTTGCAAGGATATGCAATACCAGTTTTAATTTAGTTTGACTCCAATGAGTTAACTTCAAGTGGATTCACTTTCACCTTGCTGGTTCATTTCAGGAGATACTTTATTATCAACTGACTGGTAATTCACTTATGCTATCAATCTATACCTACTCCATAATAGAGCATTACTCCAGAGCCTGCATTTATATCATTGATTAAGGACGATATATATTCCGGACACTTTGGAGCACCCACTTTACTATATTCATATGCTCCTGAGTATCAAAATGCGTCTCTTGCAAGATAACAATATCTGCTTTCAGGTTCCTAAATTCTTTAAGGGCCAATCTACATTACCATTACTGTTAAGACCTTTAACATTCAGGATTACTAACTTCAATGGCGCTTGACTAGTCCTTTCCAATGTTGTGTCTCTCTCTCTCATGTGAAAGTTGTGAGCGGAAAACTTTAATGGTTGTAGGGAACAGATGGGGACAAGAAAAGAAGGGAGGGAACTTTCCCACTCCGGGAACTTGGGGAAAAACAAAAACAACAAAAATACAACTGGTGGCTCCTGTGTTAGTATGGTGGGAGATTGCTCCATGGGTTGTGTGGAAGGGATCTCAGAGTGTTAAGGCAATCAAGAGGTCACGTAGGGTGAACAAGGCTAATGCGGAGCTAGTAACAGACTTAATGGGTGTGGCATTGAAGCACTCGGATCTACAAGGTGAACCAGTGGGTCTTTATAGGAGAGACGGGGTGCATCTTACGAATATCCTAAATTATATCTTTCATTTGAGTCTGCAGTCGGCCCTGGAAAAGTAATTTTTTGGGGTGGCAGGTGCAGTTAAATGCCCTTGCTGGTGCTGGTAAACCTCGGAAATGTTGGTTATGGGTAAGACGGTGTCCTGCCCAGATTGAGCAGCCTTTATGGTGGTGACCTTCCAGTAGTGGTGTTTGTTTGAAAAAAGAGGCCTAGGCGGCTGTTTGCATCTAGAGGATGCAACCGGCTTTATGTTGTGGAGGGTGGAGCAACTTAGATGGCTAACCCCTAGTTTTGGTTATATTGTGTATTTTTAAATAAAGCTGTGCCCAAATAGTTCCAAGACATTGCAGGTGTGTTATTTATGGGTTACGTATGTTTATTTATGTTATTGTTATGAAGCAGAACCCTCCACCCCAAACACGAAGGCATGGGTAAGTCACGTCAGTTTTGGGGCTAAGTATACCTTCTAATAATATTTATGCCTCACTTGTTCCCCACTCTTGTTGCTTTGAGAGAGTGAATCACAAATTTCATCGAGTGCTGCTCTTTTATTTTATTGGCAACTTGAGGGTTCTAGAACCTGCAAGTAGTGCATTTAAAGTTGTTATGCTCTCTATATGCATAACCACTCTCTATAACTTCTCCTATTGCTTCATATACTGTAACTCCTCCTTTTGCTTCAAATAACAACCTCCTATAACCTCCTATTGCTCCATATAAACCCACCCTATAACTCCTCCTATTGCTCCATATAAACCCATCCTATAATTCTTCCTATTGTCCCATATAACCGCTCCCTATAACTCCTCCTATTGCTCCATATAACCGCTCCCTATAACTCCTCCTATTGCTCCATATAACCGCTCCCTATAACTCCTTTTATTGCTCCATATTGTTGCTCCCTATCAGGGCCACCCACGGGGGGAGGGGGGTGGCTGGGGGGGGAGGGGGGTGGTTGGGGGGGCAGGGGGGGAGGGGAGTGATGTAGTGAGCAGAATAGTGCGCGCCCCACAACCCTCTCTTGACAGTCTAGCCTCCTACCTTCCAACTGTACTTAGTCCTGCTTTGTATTTTGGTTCCTTCATTTGCCGAATATGAAATGTCTGTTTAAAATTCCCTTACAGGGCGTGGGTTCTAAACGCAGGGTTTGATCGCAGACTGACAGCAGGAATGTGAGTAGGGAGCAGCCATGTGGCCAATCACAGGGAAATTAGAACAACAATGATCTGTCACATCAATTCTGTGTATGGATGGAAGAAAAGAGGCGGGTTTTTTTAAAGGGACAGTTCACTCGCCATGTTTATTTTTTATTTGTTAAGGATGTATTGTCCTGTACAAATGGGGTGTATTTTAACCTCTCTAGTTTTTTGCCTGCTCACTGATTATTTCAATTATTTTTTTTTATCCTGAAAAAAAAAGCTGATAACCTAAATTAACATGGCTGCTAAGTAGGGGCGGTTTGCAGACACAAATCATCCCGGGAGATTTGTCCAAAACTGGCGACACATCTCCATGTGTCGTCACGTTGTGGCAATGCATTGCCATGTGACGCAACAGCGTCTTCTGACATTAGGTCACCATGACAATGCGACGCTGCAGGAGGAGAAGATGATGCTCCAAAACACATGCACACACACACACACACACACACATACACTGAACACCCATATACACACATACACCCCCAACAATAATTTACCTTGGGATTGCAGAGCAATGCTGCTCTGGTCCAGGGACTCTGCAACTCCCTCCTCCGGTCGCGCAGAAGTTGAAGCCAACATCCGGCGCTGACGGGAGGAGGAAGAGAGGAGCTGCTGGCTGCCGCAGCTGTGAAGCCGCAGAACCGGCCCACCGGGGCAAGCTCGATCACCGATAGGACAATCCGCTGCTAAGCCCCTCTTATTTACTGACATTAGTAAACCTCACGAAAACTTATCTGAGAAAATGTAAATATTTTTTCTGATAAGCTACTTTGTAGTCTGCATAGAAAACATCTCTGTGCTACCTGGTGCAGTGGAGAAAGTGAGAATAAACAGCAGAAGTTGCCATCTGGACACTCATGCGAGGGGCCTAGTTAAATAAAAATGTAAATAAAATAAACAGCTAGAATAGGTAACAATAAGGTTGGTAATCTGATTTAAATTGCACCAAAGTGATTTTAAACTTCCCAAAGTTACTAGTGATGAGGGATTGAACAAAATAACTGTTTGATCTATAAAAGGTTACATATGGTGCATGAGACTACGCATTCCCATAAAGGAACAAAGTGACAGTGACCTGTTTCATGGGTTAAGTGTTGGTGAAGAACTGTTTACAAAATTATACATTGCAGGATATGTAATGTGTGTAAAGGTTAAGGCGGTTCCACAGTTCTTTGACAATAGAATTCATTATGTTCTGGTATCTGCTGAAAGGCATAATCTGCCCTCAAGGCAACATCTTAAAGGCTAATTCTATTTTCGTTCTCTAAAGTTCTAACTTTGAATGCAAAGGAGATTTTTGTAACGCCTATAGTGTCACGAAATAAAAAAATATAGATTACAATAAAAATATGTACATGTAACCACTCTTTCGCTCACCTCAGACTCAGCGGCCTATTCTAGTAGTTTAGATGAGTTTGCTGCTACATCGCAAGGTTTGGCATGTTCTCGCCGAACGGTTTGTCAGATGAGTCATCACGGTATTCAGAAAGAATCTGAACCCCTCTCAAAGCATGCGTCGAGAAAATGCCAAAACCGTATGCCGAGATCATCTGAGATTTGTTCTAAATTCTCCCCCCTACGATCTGGCCACAGTCTGAGCTGCACAGGGAGACCCGCCTCTTGCTGCACAGATCTTAAAAACAATTGTGACGTGGGACAAAACGGGGCCTGTATCTCGGGAAGCAGGGGGGTCCCCGGACCTGAAATCAACACGGTCCTGCTCCGGAGACCCCCTGCTCACGCACACTACTGTAGTATTAAAATTAAAATAAAAACAGCTTCATTACCTTAGTGGCTAGCCACTAAGGCAATGAAGGGGTTAAACTTATATAGCCTATTTATTGGGGGCAGAGTGGGTGGATAAAAGGGGTAGTAGCCCCAGGGTGGGTGGTTAAGGCTGCCGGGAAGGTTGTGGGAGTGGTTAACCCCTACACTACCATAGCGGTGAGAACCGCTATGGTAATTAAGGGGTTAACCACTCCCACTACCCACCCGGTAGGCCTAACCACCCACCATTGGAGCAACTACCCCCTTCACCCAATCTCTCTACTCCCAATAAACATTAAAAAAACACAACAACCCTAATACCCACCTTCTCTACCCCTAACAACACCCCCTAACACATACAGTACAGTAATGGGCAAAATTACTATTATTCAGATATGGATAATAGCTCATTTGCCCATTCAAAATAAAACATTAGCCAGCTAGCATAAAGTAAATAAAACTTCTACTTACCCCTGCTAGGATGATGGACGTCCTCATCGCCGATCTTCACGTCCATCTCCTCCGTTGACATGAACACAACAATAAAAAATACAATCTAATGGCCCCTAAACCCTTAATAACCTTAGCGGTAAGTAACCTCTATAGTAATTAAGGGGTTAACCCCCCTCCCCCACTACCCACCCGGGAGGTGTAACCACCTACCCTTGGGCAACTATCCCCACTGTCTACCCATTGATTGGCACAGTGGTACATCATGCCCATATAATATGGGCATGATAAGCCACTATAGTAGTCAATAGGAAACCTAAAAAAAACATTACCAAAAAGACACAACAATAAAAGAAATAACCAAGCACCTAAACACGAGAAGAATAAAAGAACTAAAAAGCCTAAACAACACATCAATAAAAGAAATCAAACGCCAAAACACCAGAAGAATAAAATTAATGTAACACCTAAACACCAGAATTATTGAATTAATCAATCACCTAACCACTAGAACAGGGGTGAGAAACCTATTTTTCAATGTTGCCACAGGTGTGGCGAATGAGAAGTGAAAATAGCCACACCATGTAAAAATTGAGGTATTATGTTGCACATTCGAAAATTTAAACAACACATACTGTTTGAACAAATTTATTCAAAACATGAACACTTTGACTACTCAGTTACAACTGCGTCAGACACAAATGATCAAAATGGTTCAAATTGAAAACGTACTGTAAGACAATTTAATGCGAAATTTGACAATCCTTATTTCTGACAAGTTGCAGAAACATTGGCTGAATATCTGAACTCAATGCACATAATAGCTCAGCCTCCAAATTGACATCAACAATTCGAGATCTGTATTTTGACTTGATGAATGCCATCGTAGAGAACGTTGATTCACACCCATGTTGATCCAAACATGGACAATCATTTCGAAACGCCCGATTTCAAAGTTGTGAGATCGTTGTCGGTCAGAATTGATTTCCACATATCTGCGCCTGAAGAATTCAGGTAAATTTTCAAGTGTTCCAGACTGTGAAGAAAAAGCAAATCATCTTCAAGCAGGCGCTTGTCCCAAGACAGAAGGGTGGAAATTTCTTTGCTTGAATTAGTAATATCAAAGTGGAATGGATCACGCAAGAATTTAAATGTCAATTTGAAGTAATTGAAATCAGAAAAACGTCATTCTAATTTCTGGCACAGCTTTTTTATCCAGGTTACGAAGAGTTGCCGCTTCACTTTGAGTAGACCACACTTCTCATTTTTTTCTAGAAATCTTTTCAGGTTTGCAAAAAGGGTCAAATCGTCCTTCTGAGTTTGTAACAGGATATGTGAACAGAACCCACCGCTTTCACAACTTTGATGTTTTAGAAAATAATTATTCTCAATTAACTGAATTCAATGGGTGCAACCTATGTACTCAGACAAATACATTAGACATATAAATGAAACGCTGACATTGTCAGTGATCATTCAAAGAAAGTACATTTTGGAGCACAAAATCACAAAATCCGTGCATGAGTGAAAGTGAATAAAAGATATCAATAAAAATTAAAAATGACACGTGGTGCTCACAATCAATAAAGGTCAGCCACTATAACCCCAATGCAATGCTTTTGTAAATAACCATAATATGAAATTACAATATACCCGATAAACAATCAAGCAGATATGCGCATTTGTACAATATGGAAAATCGTCAGTTAATAAGTGGCAAGGGCTGTGTCTAGATATATTCTCCTAATATAGCTAAGCTATCATATGAAAGTTGTTTGCTACAAACAGCGCAGCTCTAACATCACTGCCAACTTTTAAAGCTAAACTCGCTGATCCAATAGCCGTGCGTGTGGCAAGATGAAACAAAGCACTCTGCTGATAGCTATGAGAATTGACACAAAACCGCAAGTGTAGCTAAACTAACATATGAATGCTGTGAACCTATAGACAGCACAGTTCTAACATCACTGCCAAGTATTACTCTAAACTCACTAATCTAATGTTGGTATGTATGTAGCAGGATCCTGCTGTGATGTAAACAAATATAGGAATTACTCATACAGTACAACGCTGCTAATTCAGCTATTATTCTGCGGTGAGTCAAACTAACAATCCTTGGGGACCCATTGTTTTTCATTCAAAAAATCCAATAGGACTCCCTTTAAGAGATTTGGTTCAACCTATCTCCTCCTCTTTTGCTGATTTTAGGACATTCAATGGCATGACATTTGCCCTTCCGGGCTTTGCGAATGTACCAGTTTAAAGTGGTGTGATACATTATGAGTAGTGAGTCCTCTTTTGATGTTGTATATATGCTCCCTCAGTCATCTTTGGAGAGTCCTGCCCATGCAGCTCACATATTGTAGGCCGCACGGGCATTCAAGCAGATACACAATATATTAACTATGGCAATTAATGAGTGATCCAATTTTATATTCTCTGTCAGTAATTTTAGATCGAAATGTTTTGGTTTTCACACTATACTTGCATGCAATGCATTTAGCACATGGATAATATCCTTTAATGCCATCATGTTCCAACCCAGTCTAGTGTAATAAATCTACTGTGCCATGATCTTTTCTCTTTTTTGTTTATATCAAGTCAATATCCTGAATAAGCTGAGATCTAGCCTCATCTAGCTGATTAACCTCTGAAACTCCAAGTGGAAATGAGTTTATAGATCACAAACTACATTAATCTGTAAGTGCATGAATTCAGCTCAAAATGTATAAATAGGTTAATAACCTTTATTAATACATTGCTGTTTTCTTCTGTATTTACCCAATTTATGCTCGATGTGCTGGAGGACATCTTTTCTTTCCCCCTCTAACCTCACTCACAATTTTTCCCCTCCTCACCTAACTCACAATTTCCCTTCCTCACCTCACTCAAAATTGCTCCCCACCGACATTGAATTTAGCTTAAATACACACTAGCACCACCTATCGTTACTGCAAAGTACTAAAGCAGCTGCAAAACACTATTCGGTAGCTACGGTCATGGCGCTACATACAATATCGTGCCGGAGAATGGGCACGGGAAAAGTAAGCCTGTAGGGTACGGATGCAACACTTCACTGAGGAGGAGCTGCTAATGAATGGTATAGTGGACAACTATTCCAAGATTTTTGGTGAGCTATGTAATAGAACCACCACAGCTGAAACACCCTGCATTCATGGAGGAATAGGCTGACCTCAATGAATGCTTTGGTGCATGCTGTTTGGAGCATTCACATGCTCAACAAGCGGTGAGTCGGCAGCAAGAGGAAGTTTAAGATGAAGTTTTCAGACCACACCAGGTCAGCCTGGATGACCGGAGGGGGACCGCCAGCAACCTCACGGCCGATGAGTAGTGAATGATAGATGCCATCTCTCCAACACAAGCAGTGGAACTACCTAGCATGGTTGATACTGACCTGCAGGAGGAGGAATCTGGGAAGTAATATTTAAATAAACATGCTAATCAATGTTACATTAATATTGTCCTATGGAGCCAAAGCATGAATCAGGGTACTCCATAACAGGGCAGTACTTAAAAATGTACCTCTTAATTCTATGTAAAGTCATAATACTACAGGTATATTAATTCCCATAGGACCACATTCACTAAAATGGCATAACCTTTAGCATGCTTTTACTCCTATTCATATGAATGGCAGTAAAGGAGTGTCCAAGGTTAGCCCACTTATGCCTCTAGCCATAATTTACACACACAGAGGTGGATGATCCCGCTGTTGCCCCTATATCTGATGCTGGACCTCCAGCTGCTCGTGTGGTCCCTTTGGCTGATGCAATTGACCCACAGACTGCCCCTCCCACTGCTGCACCACCTGTAGTCCCTCCGGATGCACCACCTGTGGCGTAGGTATATATATTTATACACACACACACACATATATAAACATACATTTTTACACATGCATATACAGTACAGTTCATAAGTGATTGGATATTTTAGATATTTTAAATACAATTCCCACATTTACATGAAGCAATAGGAGTTATGAAGATGCTGCGGGTCTTGTCTCTATTTTACTCCCTCTGCTGTGTGATTGTAATACACTGTGTTTATTTAATTTCATATACTGTAATAATATAAAGAATATGTCACTAGCCTTGATAGTAGTGAAGCAGTAAACAAAAACAGGGTGTTCAGAGTAATTGATGTCACATCCAAAGGGAACTGCGGGGGACAGAGGTGCAGGGTTGAAAGCACAAAACTGACGTAGAAGGAAGGGATAGCTTTTTAGGAAATGTCACCAACTGGGTGACAATAGGGCAATGACATATTTAACTTAAAGGATTTTCTTTCCCATAACATTGATCCCCTCCCATGGCTGCGTGTGCACCTGTTCTGCTACCAAAACAGGAAGCGTTACAGAGTGACAGTCATCGCATATTGTGGGTCTCTTCTGTCTGCCTCTGTGTGTCACTCTGTGCTGGGCGGGACAGACTCCATGAGCCATAGGTTCCTTGTGCCTGTGTCAACATGCAGTGGAAGGGACAGTCTCCATGGGCCATAGATCCCTTCCATCTGTGTCAATGTGGGACTGACTTTTTAGTTCTTAGGTCCCAACTATCCTTGTCATTGTGTCCCTGTGGCATGGGAGGAACAGACTTCATTGATCCTAGGAGCCTCAGACTGTGTCAACCTCAGTCACAAATCCTTTAAAATACAGTATTCAGCATTCTTTTAATTCTGACACATAAGAAACCTCTCTGGAATTTGCTTCACAATGTAAAATAATACAGAGGGGTTCGAGAACTGTTTTTGTCCCCAGGCTACTGTATGTCAGCAGATGTCCTCCGTCTGTGAATCTGTCTGCTTTTCTATACCAGAATGTAGAATGAAAACGGGTGCATTTCTTGAAAAAAAAAAAATATATATATATAATAAAATGTAGATCAGCCAGGGGCAAAATTCTATGGGAACCTTGGTGCGCTAAGGGGCTTATTCATTAAACTTCGATAAGTTCAGTGCATTGTCAAGCGATTTTGCATGTTCTAACCGCACAAAAAAAAAAGTGTCAAAACGGTATTCAAATACTTATCGCACTGAAACTGTTTGCTTAAACTGCAGCCTGGAAAAGCTGCACGGAGAGAGCTGCATCTCCATGCACGGCTCTTACAGGCAATCGTGCAGTTTTATTGTCAATTTTCATAACAGAGCATTGTAGCAGGGGGTCTCCTGAGCTGAACCACTTTCATTTAAGCCTCTGTGACCCCCTGCTTCCCAACATACAGGCCCCGGTTCAGCTCAGGAGACCCCTGCTACAATACTCTGTTATTAAAATGTACATTGAAACAGCTTCATTACCTTAGCGGCTAGCCCATCACCGCACATACAGTACAAATGGGCAAAAGCACTAGCAGCCAAAAATGGCTAATAGAACGTTTGCCCATTTGTTTTCAAAACAAAATAAATAAAATGTAATTTACATAACAGCACAATATATTACACAGTAGCCAATAAAACCATGGATTGCCACAATGGCAATAAATGGGCAAACTAAAATAATAACCCCTAAATATAATACATTACAATTCAATAAAAAAAAACATACTAACCGCAAAGGTAATTAAGGGGTTAGTGGCCAGTAGTTCGTTTTTATTTTAATATTGCTGCCCAGGGAGGACAAGGAGGATGAAGATGAGAACGAGGGCATCCTTCATCCTTGTAGGGGTAAGTACACCTTTAATTTACTATATGCTGGCTGGGTAATGTTTTATTTTTAATGGGTAAATAAGCTATTTTGCCCATTACTGTACTGTATGTGTTGGGGTGGCGGGTTGTTGGGGGTAGAGGGGCTGGGTAGTAGGGTGTACTTTCATTTCCATTGAGGTTATCTTTGCTCCCATTGAGGGTATAGATAACCACACTGGCAATCAATTGGTGTATTGTATAGTATTGGTTGTTGTATTGTATTTTATTGTAATTTATTAGGGGTAGAAGGGGTGGGGATAAACGTGGTATTTGGCCCGTGGTGGGTGTTTAGGCCTACTGGGTGGGTAGTGGGAGGTGTTAACCCCTTCATTATCTTAGCGGTAGTAGAAATCACCTTCCCAGATTTCTCTGTCAATGCTCCCTCCTCCAACACTAACCCGAATGTCCGCCGGTACACCCACTGACACGTCCGTCCGCCCGGTGCTTCGGTGCCAAAAAGAAATTGAACATCAGGTATTTGCAATGGTCGGTTCTACAGGTGCTTGCAAGGGTCAGGCTTCTCACCCTACGCGTTTCTCCTTTTGGCTTCCTCAGGGGTATAATTCCTACTTCATCTTGTACCCTTTTATACATGAATGAGATAATTTATCCAATTGTTGTAGGATTTCTGATTTGCTCCATATTTTCATTTTATGTCCCTTTTTCATAAAATTTGTGTATTTTTCCACACTTGGCACATACTTCAGTATCTGATATTTGTAATTCATACTTATTATAGATATAATTTTATCAACAAAGGATTTCATGATTTTCAATTTTTTGATTGATTGTTATCTTCAATTGATAATCTATTGCGCAATATCCAACTCTTATGTCACATTTCCATATAATTAGTTCTTATATAACTGTAGCCATGCATAATAATGACTGCATACATCTTCTCTGTTAGCAGTAAGTCCTGGTACACACAGGCCTGCCCACAGTAGTAATGGAGGTTTTCCCTCACCCCCAAGTGTGGTGCCCTGTGTAAGGATGGGAGTGGCTGTATGCTCTGAGTCCCTGGATAGTGACCTCAGAGATGCGCCTGCCCCCTGGAGTATAAAGGGCACAACACTGACAGTTAGTGTTGTTGTTCGAGGGAGAGAGTAACCTGACGATACCGTTATTGAAGGAACCCTTTTTGTGACCCTAGTGCAGTAACTAGCGGGAACACAGTGATAATTCCAGTGTGTTTACGCCACGCTGTGTCCAGGGACCTGGCACAGTGGTGATCTCCCTAGGAGAAAGGGAATCCCACTTCATGATTGGAGGGCGTACCTGGCAAAGGGACATCACGCAGAGATGTGCGGCTAGAGCTGGCAGCTGTATGGGGCAGTCTGCTACATCCCTGTATTCAATAAAGATGTCCTTGAGAAAAAGAACCCCACTGTGTGAGTGTGAGATTACTCAACAGTGGATGGCACCAAGAAGGAGTTCCTCACCAGGACCATCTCCCTGCGGAAGCACAGATCCTGATGAGGTGGAGGCGCTGCACATGATGTAAGTTGGACTCGCACCCACTACCTCAGCTACCTGTCCTGATTGACATCCCCTAATAACACCAAGCGGGAGACTCAAGAGTCCTGTTACTTGCAGGTGCACCACCACACACGCCTTGTAATGGGGGACTGGTTAGACTACACGGGCCAATATGAGATTGGGTGGGTCAGGCCAGAGGGAGCACCCGTTACAATTGGAGGCGCTGCTGAGATGCATGCCAACAGGACAGGCTTTTGCTAGGCACACAGTAGGAATTAAGGAAAGTGTCTGCTGCCACTTTGTGCTGCGTGGGACGGAGCCAGGGGTAGTCAGGGAGATGCTGGAGATGCATGCCGCAAAGACGCCTTGGGATCCGTTAGGGGTTAGTGAGTCTGGAGCCGGGGGCTATTGCTGTTCTAGTCGCCTTGAGGTAGCGCTAGCGGGGGACGCCTGAAGGGGTAAACTGGTAACTGAGAGCAGGAATTCTGGAAGGGTCCGCACTAGGCTAGCCAAAAGTAGGTCGACGCCCAAAGTGCTGCATGGAAGAGCCAGAGTACTCTAGTCTCCATTCCAGATCACTTACCAAGGAGCACAGACTGGAGGAACGTGTTACGGTAGACACAGGAAGGGTGAGCCTAGCCTGAGGTAGTGCACACACGAGTCAGATCTACGTTAGGTACACAAGGTGGTGCACAAGGCATGTTTGTTGTACAGATGTGGTAGCTGCCCCGCAGAGCGGAGCTCCACGTACAGAGAATCGGTGTTCACCCAAAGAAACAGAGAGAGAACTGTCAGAATGGAGGATCTGTACAGAACAGAAGGTCCAGGATGGCAGGGAAGGAGCACCACAAGAATGGAGGATCTGCATAGAGCAGAAGGTCCAGGATTGCGGTCATGTGAAGAACAGACTACAGAAGAGACTTTTGTGAGTTTGTTATGGAATGGCGTGAAAGCCGTGGCTGCGCCGTGTTTGTCGTGTTTTTGTTCTCGGGATGATACCCCTGAGAATAATGAGCAGGACAGTGTGCTTCGATGGGAGGAACAAAATGGACTTTGTTATACACCAATTAACAGACAGCCAGACGTTGCCTTCAGTGAAAGAAAAGACAGTGAACGAAAAGACAATGCTTACCAAGATGGCGGTTCCCGCGTCCCCGGGACACCGCGTGGGCATGCTGCAAAAGGTCTTGCAACTTTGCAGTCTGCTAGATGTTGGCCAGGATTGGCGCCAACGCGAAAACTCCACCCCGATGGGGAGTTTGGCGCGAAAGCTGGAGCCGCGCCCTCATGGACTATGACTCACTCCGCACCTGTGCTGGGTCTGCCTACAAGTCTACGAGACATCCCCCTAGTTTCAACCAGGGGGAGTGGTTTGCGGTCTCACCGGATGTCGCAAGAGGAAAAGGGAGGAAGGGTGACTATATCAGCCCATGCCTTTCAGTTGCGAAGAGCCATTGATCAGTACCGACCTCTGAGCAGAGTACCTCCGCTGATAAAAATGGCTGAAGCTGTTGATAAAGTGGACCAAGGTCCTGTGATTTCCACGCACCCTTATTCGGCTCCAGGAGGCTTCCTGGTGATCCGGGTGGAGGGTGTAGAGACTGTGGCGTGTCTGTGCCTGCAGTGCAGACTGCCGGGCGGAGCCGTGGGCAGCGAAGCCCGATGCCCCCACTGTGGACTGCAGTACATGTGGCCCATGACCACATTCGTACCTGTACAATCTACGGGGATGACCGGAAATGTACCGGTGGCGATAGAAGAACAGCCGGGAGCTCTCTGGAACAAGAGTGCCAGTCCCGCAGAGTCGGAGCCAACATTGGTGCTTCCGATAGAGAAACTCAGCCATCGGAGAGGTGATCACCGAGGAGCCCATCGCCGGTCTCCTACTGGGATGCCTCGGCCGAACTGCAAACTGGAATCCTCGGATGAAGAGTGTGCAAGGCTGGCGAGTAAGACAGTCATCAGACGAGACTGTCATACCATTGGTACGCCATGGAGGGATGAAATTCCTCGTGGTATGGAGACGCGGAGTCGAGTGTCCCCTGTACCGCGACCACCCGATCGCCGGAGTCCCACTGCCGTGGTGACTAGTGGATCGTATGGAGGCCGATCTACCCCGACCCTGCACGGGACTAAGACACCGTGTCTGTCGCAGACCCAGGGAGTGGAAGATCCGGAGGAGCGAGTCCAGAGCCAGACTGGATCGCGTAGCAGAATGGCGTTGGAGGAGATCCTTGTGGAGGAAGAGATTCCGCTTGGGAATCCACCGCAAGATGGCGTCGCAGCACGTGCGTGTGCGGAAGTGGTGCCGGAGGACCAGGGAGGTCCCGAGTGGGAGATGGTGCCGCCTCTGCGATCGAGCAGCGGGAAGCGATCCCCTATTATCCAAGGGAATGGGCGGTTGAACGGAAAGCCCAGGAGTCCCAAGGTTGAAGACAAAGATGGACTTTGTGGCGATGCTAAGGCAGGTACCGCTGGGGAGCAGGTCGAAACCCTGTCCGTGCCTACTGGTCGGTCCCGTCCCCAAACCCCGTCCACACCCAAGGTTAGTCCTAAGGCCCTAGCTAAAGCCCCTGTACCCGTCCCTATCCTATTTGGATCTAGTTCCAGTTTAGGGTTGTCCGGGGAGTCACGGGGTCCTTTTGATGATCGAACTGGGAGCCTGGACTTGGGTACGTCGGATGATGGGTCGGAGGGAGGAGGGAGCATGTCCCGACAAGTGTCGGTGTTCAGTGATTGTCCTAGCGGGATGAGTATCACTGTTAGGAATACCTCTCATCGCAAGGGAATTAATATCCGATCTGAGGGTACATCTGGAGTGTCTTCTGGTGGGCCTGATGAGGAGTCCCTAGAAGAAAATGTAGATTCTAGCTCCGAGGAACGGAAGGAGACTAGGTGGTGGGCCCCCTTGTACGAGGGGTATGTCTCGTGGTTTGACCGCACCCGCTTTATTTTAGAGAGGGAGGGGGTGGTTGATCACTGGTGGGCTGCCGGGGATTTTGATGATGAATCCTACCTTAGGGCTCTAAGGGTACGATGGGACCGTATACAGGCAGGCCTAATTATCCCTAAGGGGTCCGCAGGGTTAGATGATCCGGTGGAGACACATGAGCCCCTATCATGGGTGTTGCCCGGGACGGCTGGTCGAACCAGTTTAACTAGGGCTTGCAGAGCTGAGCGAGCTATCATTGCCAAGTACAGGAAGTCCCATGGGCTTGATTACCCCTATGTCCCTGAACCTCTAATGACAGAGATAGAGGAGAATAGGGAGAGATGGCTCAAGACTGATATTCAGTACTATATCATTGAGAGAGGGGGAGCCATAAAAGGGATACAGGCCGAGCAGAGGGTAGCTCAACTGATGCGGGTCTGGAAGATAGGGCGCAGTGTATATAAGCACAAGGTGATGTACTGTAATGAGAGAGGAGTACCACGGGAATATAGCGTGACTGTGCATGATGCCGCGGGGCGAGAGGTGAAGAAGCCAGATCCTCGGCATTACTATTGAGTGTCCAATAGAGTGGTCTGTTGTTTCTTTTGCGCTCCCTGCTGGTCAGTGAGTGTACTGAGCGTTCATTATTATGTTCATGTAATGATGTTTGCTGTGTTATTTGTGTGTTCTTTTGCAGTGTTTCCTGGCGCAAGGTACACCAAATTTAGGTCCCAGCCGGGACGGTGGGTATTCACCAGGGGGAGTATGTAGCCATGCATAATAATGACTGCATACATCTTCTCTGTTAGCAGTAAGTCCTGGTACACACAGGCCTGCCCACAGTAGTAATGGAGGTTTTCCCTCACCCCCAAGTGTGGTGCCCTGTGTAAGGATGGGAGTGGCTGTATGCTCTGAGTCCCTGGATAGTGACCTCAGAGATGCGCCTGCCCCCTGGAGTATAAAGGGCACAACACTGACAGTTAGTGTTGTTGTTCGAGGGAGAGAGTAACCTGACGATACCGTTATTGAAGGAACCCTTTTTGTGACCCTAGTGCAGTAACTAGCGGGAACACAGTGATAATTCCAGTGTGTTTACGCCACGCTGTGTCCAGGGACCTGGCACAGTGGTGATCTCCCTAGGAGAAAGGGAATCCCACTTCATGATTGGAGGGCGTACCTGGCAAAGGGACATCACGCAGAGATGTGCGGCTAGAGCTGGCAGCTGTATGGGGCAGTCTGCTACATCCCTGTATTCAATAAAGATGTCCTTGAGAAAAAGAACCCCACTGTGTGAGTGTGAGATTACTCAACAGTGGATGGCACCAAGAAGGAGTTCCTCACCAGGACCATCTCCCTGCGGAAGCACAGATCCTGATGAGGTGGAGGCGCTGCACATGATGTAAGTTGGACTCGCACCCACTACCTCAGCTACCTGTCCTGATTGACATCCCCTAATAACACCAAGCGGGAGACTCAAGAGTCCTGTTACTTGCAGGTGCACCACCACACACGCCTTGTAATGGGGGACTGGTTAGACTACACGGGCCAATATGAGATTGGGTGGGTCAGGCCAGAGGGAGCACCCGTTACATAACCTTTAGGAAAATGTGTACATTTTTTAATCAGGCATAGATAATAGAGCATCGTTGGTATTTGGTTTGTACACATGCATTTCTTCCTCAACACTTTAACATGTGGAAAGTTTGTGTTTGTTCTGTTTGATTTTTCTTTCCCAGAATTTGCTACTGTTGTAGAATTTGTACAACAGCTGTTTTGGGAGGTTAGTGGCCCCTCCCCCCAAGGTTTAAGCTCACCACTACCCACTTTCCAAGTTCGCAGGTCGGTTTCATTTTGCTGGGTTACGACATATCCTATGCTGGTCATTCTTCCCCTAATTATAGAGGTAAATAAGAATTTTAACTCAAGGAGTGTTAGGACCTGCTAATGGTCATGCCTTGAAGTGGCAGCAGGATTAAGACGCTTTGGCCAAAGGGTTGAACTACATGACCCTTTTTCAAGAGAATATGTAGGTATTGCACTGTGTATTTTTGTCACATTGGAAGTAGCTTTCGGCATCTTTGTTTGTTTTTTGTTCTATACATTTAGCCACGCCCACTAGCACTCCTTTTGACTTATATACATACATATATATATTATGTGGTAATGTGTGGGGTTTGTGAGATCTTGTTGGGTATATGTGTGTTTATTAACTATGTGCAGCTGGTCTCAGCTGTTTTTGCGAGGTTAGTGGCCCCTCCCGCCCAAGGTTTAAGCTCGGCCCTCCCCACTTTCCAAGTTGACAGCTCGGTTTAATTTTGCTGGGTTACGACAGATCCAATGCTGATCATTCTTCCCCTAACTATAGAGGTAAATAAGAATTTTAACTCAGGGAGTGTTAGGACCTGCTAACGGTCATGCCTTGAAGTGGCAGCAGGCTTAGGATGCTTTGGCCAAAAGTTTGAACTAAATTACCCTTTTTCAAGAAAATATGTAGGTATTGTAGTGTGTATTTTTGTCACATTGGAAGTAGCCTTGGACATCTTTGTTTGTTTCTTGTTGTATATATTTATTGTATTGGCCAGGCGTTTTGTTCCCTTAACCAGAATGGCATTCATTCCCCCCTCAATTTCCAACTCAAGAGAGGAGAGACAGAATCAGGTGAACATATTACACAGAATCTCTGAGCTGCTCAATATTTCAAATGTTTTTCAATGTATTTTGTGGAGTGAAATGTATGACAGGGCACTATATGGTATATAATATTTATAAGTATATAATGTTTAGGATTGCAGTGTAGTATAAGAGCTTACACACAAATGTAAGCAGATATAAAATTACATTAAGTATTTTATTTTGCTATTAGAATCCAGCAATTAATATTTGGAATACTGAAAAGTCTTTATCTGCCTTGTCCAAGGACATTTGGAGGAATACCCAGACAGCTGGCTATACACCCAGAAGTGTGTCACAGGTTGTATAGCGCCGGGAGTGTGCTCAGAATACAGTACAAGGAATTAGTGTGGAGTCCGATACAAAATCATTTTTCTACTGTAAATTTAGCTATAAATACTGAGGTTGGTATTACCCCACAACAGATCACGCTGTAGCCGCTTGCTAATGTGTAATCTCCTTGTACATTCACAATAAAGATTTCTTGATACTCACCAAACCCGTCTGCAGTTCTTGGTGCCCCTGGTGTACCCCTGAGAAGCCTGCAGTCACATCGGTGACGATATATTGTAATTCATTTAACGGTAATAGTCTATCTAAGTTTATGCGCTAAGGGATTTTTTCTATTGCATTTAATTTACTTTATGTTGGCTGGAAAATGTTTTATTTTTTAATGGGCACATGAGCTATTATCCAGGTCTGCAGAATAGTTATTTTGTCCATTACTGTACTGTATGCATGTTGGGGGGGGGGGGGTTGTTGGGGGTAGACAGGTTGGGTAGTAGGGTGCCCATTCATTGCTATTGGGGTTATCTTTGCTCCCATTGAGGGCATAGGTAACCACAGTGGCAATCAATGTGTGTATTGGGTTTTAATGTTTATTGTGGATAGCGGGGGTGGGTGAAGGTGGTATTTGGCCCACGTGGGTGTTTATGCCTACGGGGTAGGTAGCAGGAGGGGTTAACCCCTTCATTACCTTAGCGGTAGTAACCGATATATTTTTGTCTTTCTTCTTTTTTCTTGTATTTTCTTTTATTCTCATTGGATGTGTCAGTGACATTGATTACCTTTCCTAATGTATAACCTTCCCCTTAAATATGTGCATTGAAGTACCCTTTGAAGTTTTGTATGTACTAATGTATCCATACATGAATGGGTTAACTCTGCACCCATTCCTCTAGATAGGCTTTTTTTATATGGCCGCTTAATCTTTATGAGGCTTGGTAGGATGTTTTATCATTTGATTAGGATCAAGTTAAACGAATTATCTTTGTCCCACATTGTTTATGTATATATTAATTATTTATTATTTCATCTTTTTATTAACTTTATTTATATTATGTTGTTTGTTCTCCACAGTTGATTATCTTGTATTTATATTGTCATTCTTCTTTTCTTTTTTTCTTTCTCTGGTCTTCTCTCTTCTTTCTGCAAAACAGAATTAATTGGTTAATCATTCCAGCTGTTTTGCATGACGGGGTGTGCGTTAAATACCCAGGGCCTCCCCTTTCTCTGCACTCCTTGAAAAAGCGACATAGCAGGCGTGAAACGCGTGGGAGAGTCTATTCGTGCTGTCTGTTTTTTGTTTTTTATGTAGCCTAATAAAGTAACATTTTTAATCTCCACGCTGGTGAGTTCTTACCTGTTTTCCTTGGAGCAGATGGACCACCGATCCTTCCCCTTCTCTGCTGTCACGTGTGAGGATCAGCGTTCACCCCCGGAAGCGGATGCAGCCGCTGATGCAGAGGGAGACGCTTCTACGTTCGCAGCGTCAGGACTGGAGCTGGAAGGAGGGAGAGCAGAGTGGTGATCTCCAGTGAGTCGCGTGGACTCCACACCGGGAAAGATCTGGCCAGGGCTAGGGACTGAGTAAGTACCTCGTGTTCCCCATCATTATAGCCCTCTCTCGCTCTACCCGTTACCGAGTTTTCAACATTACAGTCCTTTAACCCGTCACTTGACATCCCGTTATTTATTTATTATTGACTTTGCCCTGCTTGGCATCCATTACCTTCGCTCTTAGAGCTTATACACGGTCGTTGCATTCTGGTTCTAAGGTAATGAAGCTGCCTGTAAATGCATTTTTATTGCATTGGATTGAAGCCGGGGGTCTCAAGAGCTGATATTAATGTGTATCAGCTCTGGAGACTCCTGGCTTCAATCCGATGTAGGAAAAATACTTTTTTTTATCTAAGTCCTACCGCAAATCCCATCTCGCCACCCTTAGGATGGCAAGATGAAACTGGCGAGTAGCTCGCTAGATGAGAGCTTCGGTGTTCTCATCGGCACTACAGTACTAGAATAAGGTTCATGTATAAAAAACGCGAGTTGGAGTTGTTTTTCAGCTCCCGCTCGGTGTGTTTGAGCAGCATCGCTACTGCTCGGGGAGATGCACTTTCGTACGAGTTTGGCAGGTCATCTGAGCTTTCTGAATAGCAACCTTGCCAAATTGTACGGGAAGTGTTCAAAAAGCTCAATAAGTTAGTTATCGAAGTATAGGCCCCTAAGAGTTATTTGAAAATACTTATACAGTGGGTGTTATATTTGGGTTTTTCATTTCGTATATTTGGGTAAAGACTGCATGAATCACCCAGATGTAACCGCTTGAACATGTCACTGGCAACCTCCGGGAGGTAGTCTTACAAGATGGGGTGTTTGTTTGAAAATGTAATATTTAGAAATTCTATTTTACTAATATTCTTAAATATTCATAATTTTGAAGCATTTTCAGCATACTGTGGGCCCGAAACCCTTACTACAGTTGTTGCCATGGGAACTGCTGGTCATAAAGATTTTGATATAACAAATCCCAGTGTAAATTGTTCTTGTGCAAGGTGGCAGACATTTTTAATGTATACAAACCCTCTAAATTCTTGAATTCATACGTTCTTAAAGAAATAGAACATATTGTTATTATTTTGCCTATTTAAAGGATTGGGCCTGTGGGATGGTTAACTCCTTTTCTACCAGAGAGGCATTCAACATACTATATATTAGACTTTGTATTGATTTGTATCCCTTATATTGTTTCTAAACTGTTACTCACGCTCATTTTGTTTTTATACCAAGCTGATTACATTTATAGGAAAACAACTGATGTGATACAATAACGGCACCATTTTCAGATACTTGGTGACGTAATTACTAAATGGCTAATCGCACCAGGCACCCTATGACCTGTTACAGCTCGGTAGAAAGTAAAACAAACATAAGACACTGCACTCTCAAAGTATATCAAACGTCATGCCATTACCTCATTTCCTTTGGTAGGATATCACTGTCCTGGAACAGGATTCATATTTCTGTTTACTCCCCCTCCACCCCCCCTTGCAGCTTCTGCCTGTCAGTTCATTATTTCAGCTGCATGTATATTTGCTCGGAAAACACACAGTGCCTGTGGAACTGATACATTTGTTGCATTTGGGCTTTCCAGTTAGCTCATAACCAGGTTGTCTTGGCAACCCCCTTAATCCCCCTGGTTTAGTGGAGTTTCCCTTACAACCCTGTCTGTATTCACAGATAGTCTCAGCCTCAGAATATTCCTGTTCCCAGAAAGCCATATATTTCCTTTCCGCCCAGGACACTGAGTGAGTACAGTACCTGGCTGCTAACACCCTTGGTGAGGCCTTTCTGTTTTTACCACAGTCTACCCTGATATTAGCACTTCATATAGAGAAGCACTCTCTACCCACATCTCTGCCCTACACTACATCTGCAAGTACCTTTCATCCTATGACTTTCCTTCAATAAAGTTAAGAAAGACAAAAGGACTTGTTGTGCTTTGGAAGAGAGAAGACATGAGTTAAGCTAACTGGAGCCATTCATACACCACACGCGACCCTGGTTCCAGGATAATCACTCTGTCCTCTTTCTTGTATATTGATTTATGAATTTATTTACAAGCTTTCTTTTTCTGTCCGTTCTTTAATATAATGTAATTGATATGCTTTGACGGCAGGATCTTCTTCTTTGCTTTACAGTATATTTGTACCGGTGGGTAGGGGTTTCCCAATCTTAGATACTGACACCACATGTTAATTATTTATATACATTTGTATGTAGTGTAGATGTTCCTTTCTCTTATAGCTTAGCACAGTTTAGTATCTCTGGCTGTTAGTGCTACATTTACTTATTTCATTACCAGTGGGGTTTCTGATTTTGATTTAAAAAAAAGTTGTGTGTGCTGAGCACACGCATTGTAAGTGATACTTCTTTGTGTTTTGTCAGAGAAATTGAAAAAAAATGACCCGTATTATATGTGATGCAATTATCACAAATAAAATACAATAATAATACAGGTGTACACATATTGTCCACCTCTATAGTGAAGTCCCTGGGATTGTTCAAATCCTTTTTGGAAGTGTTCACAAGTTATCAGGCAATGTAATTTGAAGGGTTAGCAAAGTCCAGTACAGATCCGAGGTCATACACAATAAAGGATGGAACATCAGATGTATCCAGTCTATTTTCCCATTGCAGGTAGAGATGGGCGGACTGGTCCAAATCCCCTTCCCGAATTTTATCGGGCTTTTCATTAAATAACAGATTAACAGAATAACAGATCCATTTAAAATCTGTCCATAAAGCTCGGTTTCTTTGATTTTAAATAAAAGTACTTAAATCAAGTTCACGGACTATGTTTAATATTGAATCCGAAGTCGAATTATAAAAAAATAGTTTTAAAAATAAAATACGACGACGAATTAATCAGGCGACAAAAATATGCGTCAATGTAACAAACCCTCCTTAAAAAATCATTTATTCGGATTCGGGTTCAATTTACAGGTTCGGGTTACTGATCTGACAGCCGCATTTTCAGTGATATATATAAAAAAAAAGGCGTTGGATTGAATTTTGTGAGACTGATCCACGGAATTCCTCGGCTGAAAGGGACTGTACAGTAAGTGTATGCAGAATTAATTTATTGTATACAGGTGGAAGTCACAGAAAGCTGAATGACTCATAACCCTGTTATTGTTTAACATTAGCATAAGAAACTGGTTTTGAAAGTGAATTTTTTTTTTTTGATCCATGGAAAACAGATTTCACAACAGATATTACATATGTTATACTGTATGTTCCTTTTTTTTTTTTTTTACATTCAGATGAGCAGCCCCGAAAACGTATGCACAAGACAATCTTGTGCGATTGATACTGTACCGTTTATTGGTCCATTAAAAGATATCACAGCCCACAAAGGAGTCATTTCTATATATGCCAAAGCAAGTCTAAAAACGGAAGGAGATAGAATTTAACCCCAAGTATTTTATACTTTCTGGGACAAATACAGGTACCAGCACCCTTCAATAATTCAGAGACAGGAAGAACCTGTTTTACAATGTATCTGTCCCTCTACTTCACAAACAGACAGAAAGAACCTACAAACATTGCACCTGTCACTACGGTATGTTGCCTGGTGGGAAAGGTAGAATTATAGTTTTAGATCTATTCCACATTGTCCCTCAAGCTGAAAGTGACAGCGGTAGGTGGCACAGTGACACAGATCAGATGTATTCAGTCTATTTTCCCACTGCAGGCAGAGATGGGCGGTCTGGTCCATATCCCCTTCCCGAATTTTACCGGGCTTTTCATTAAATAATCTGATCCATTTGAAATCCGTCCATAAGGCTAGTTTTTTTTTTTTTTGGATTTTTTCATAATGTGACATCGGATGTAACGTAAATCCAGTTCACGGACTGTGTCTATATTGAATCCAAAGTCGAATTATAAAAAAAGTAGTATTAAAAATAAAATACGACAACGAATTAATCAGGCGCCAAAAATATGTATACATTTAATCCTGCTTGAAAGTCATTGACAGTATTCTTATTAATATTATGGTTATTAAATATTAATATACTGCTTCTGTATATAATTAATTTACTAAACACCGAAACAGTAGAGGAGCACAGACAACTAAGTCCAGGCAGGCCACCACAGCCCAGGAGTGGACATTGGACACACACAGTGTGCCATCTCTTCCCCAGTAAATGGTGTTAACCTTCTGATTTAATTCGGACTACCCTTCAAACTCGCCCCACAAATCAAGCATCCCAAAAAAACAGCACTCATGGCTACTGTCCCACACCCACAGTCACTCCTACCACCCATTGTGGCCAAGCACTGCCATCTACAGCACTTCTTCCCTTACCTGCTGTCTCTGTAAGTTTCCCAACATGCCACTTAGATTGTAAGCTCTTCGGGGCAGGGATTTCCTTTCCTAATGTCTGATTTTGCTGCGCTACTTGTATTATTATAATTCCCTGTACTGTATTCTTTGTGAAACGCTGAGTACACTTTTTGCGCTATATAAATAAAGACATGCAATACAATACACAGTGAATAATGCAAAAAACAACAGGAATACAGTTCAGTGAATTTATAAGTAAAATTGTGTATAAATAAATATAATTCAATAATGTGCTAATGGTGACACCCAGTGGTGAACTGTGTAAGTGCACTAATGTGAAAAGTGAATAATTAATGGGAGTAAACCGAAAGATATACAGTACAATAAATATACTAAGCGTCCCACACAACCTCCAACAGAAACGCGTGATATATAAAATGAAATGAAAAATACACAGAGTAGTATTGCCAGTAATGGAATATAATAATTAGATCAAACTAATCTTCAATCGTTATACTCACATAGATGTGAGTAAAAAGAGCATATCACACTCTAACCTCTGGTGTGTAGATGGGTTCCAGCACGGATAGAGGTGACATCTGGGGTTGAACGCTGTGTGGGAATTCTTTATAATGGAAAAGAGGGAGACACCATAGCGCAGAATATAATTTGTGCAATCTTTAAGGGCATATAACAAAAATGTGGCACAGTGCGGAGTTACAGCGATCTCACCACCCCCCCCTCCCCGTGTGGAGTAAGGCCTCGTCCAGGGTGGCACTGAGCGGGCGGGCGCGCTCGCCGTGATGAAACACATTGCGGCAATGTTTGTGGCCAGCGTGAGCGCGCGCCTGAGCCTGCGAGCCGCTTAGCTGCTTGCAAAGCAAGCAAGTTTGAATTTGTCGTTCGCTCATGCCGCCGCGCCTGCACGCTCAGCGCCACCCTGGGCGCATCCATAGGCATAGGCCAGGCAGGGAACAGGCGCGCTCGTGCGCTGCACCCTGCTCGGCCGGGCGATTCGTGGACGGCTAGGCACGCACTCACCTGGGGGCGCGGCCACTACGTCCCGGAGCGGGTTCGCCCTCATTGGGCGACCCGCTCATGTGACGCGCTTGCGAGCGGCAAATTCAAATTTGCTTGATCTGAGCGCCGAGCGGGCTCAGGCGCTTGCTCACGCTGGCCACACACATTGCCGCAATGTATTTCATCGCGGCCAGCGTGAGCGCGCCCGCCCGCTCAGCGCCATCCCTGGACGAGACCTAACTCGTCGGAACTTGGCTGGAGCTGCTTCCTATTGCGGCCGCTCTCCGTGGAGTTCCTTCTTCCTCTGACCGGGTGTATCTCCTTCTCCTTTCCTCTTGGATTCTACGCGTTTCGCTCGTCGAGACAAGCTTCATCAGGAATTCATGTGAAATCTATTATACATTATGGACAGTTTCTTTCTTATTCATTCTTGACGTGTACGACAGTGATATGAGTCAGTACACTATTATAGTAGCTATCACAAACCTCAAATTCAATTTAAATGAAGGATAAAATTGCACCTCATACTGACTAGTTTGTTATGGGGATAATAATATATATAAATAAACAATTAGATGAATGTTAAAAGTGAATCCCAAATTATGTATGACAAAATAAATGAATGAATAATATTAAAGATAAAATTACAGACCTGTGGCAGGAGGACAAGGAATAAAAATAACAGCAAGAAACATTTTAATTAAAAATATATTCATATTTGTGTAAAAATCCTGTGCTGTACAATTTATATATATATATATACATATATTTACTGTATATATATATAAAAAGAATCACTGGCACTCCAATAAAAATTCAATAATAAATAGGTGCATGTCCCATATAAATAATAAAAGTATACATTACTGCATAGCAGCAAAAAGGAGACAGCACTCAGGTGAATGAAAATAAATGTATTAAATACAGCACATAACTCGAGTTATTTTCATTCACCTGAGTGCTGTCTCCTTTTTGCTGCTATGCAGTAATGTGTGTGTGTGTGTGTGTGTGTGTGTGTGTGTGTGTGTGTGTGTGTGTGTGTGTGTGTGTGTGTGTGTGTGTGTGTGTGTGTGTGTGTGTGTGTGTGTGTGTGTGTGTGTGTGTGTGTGTGTGTAAAATTGAAACGAAATTATAAAAAAATACAATCTACAATCAGATGAGATTAGAATGATTAATAAAATACCCACACATACTGTATATATCTATACAGTGTACAACATATACACCCTCACTCTCCCCCATAAATCCTCTATCCTCCCTCTCCACCCATCCTCCCCCCACCCACTCTCCTTCCTCAATCCCCCACCCTCTCTCCTCCCTTCCCCCCTCCTCTTTTCCCTCTCCCCCATCCTCTCTCCTCTTTTCCCCCAATTCTCTCTCTCCTCCCTCCACCCATCCTCTCTCTCCTCCGCTCCCCTCACGCCAGCCTCCTGCCTCAGGCAGCAGCAGCGGGGGCCGAGGGGGAAGAAACTAAATGCTCCTGAGGGAATTAGCCCGCTAGTCTCGCCCCCCTCCCCCCGATCCTACCTCCCGCCTCCCCCGAGCCTGCCTACCTCCCACCCCGGGCAGCAGCCGCGGGGATCGTGGGGGAGGAAGCGAGGCAAGAACTATTGACAAACCTTCATCTGAAGCGTCTGGCGGGCAGGGAGGCAGGAAGCAGCACCCACCGGTCAAGGTCAGTCACCCACCCAGGCACCCAGTCACCACCCAGGCACCCAGTCACCACCCAGGCAGTCACCAACCCACGCAGGCAGTCACACACCCACCCAGTCACACACCCACCCATGTAGTCACCCACCCACTCAGGCAGTCAGTCACCCAGGCAGTCAGTCACCCACCCAGGCTCCAGCACCCGGGCGCCAATACAGCAAGATGGGATCCCCAGATCCAGTGACGTCCCCGCGAAGCCTCCGCCTCTACGTTAGGTGGGTCCCGCGTGGATGGTACCACCATGCAGAATGTCTCTTTAATGTAGCTGGGTGATCTGGTCCCAGATCACCTAAGGCCAGGATACAGCCGCATCCTGGCTTTGTCCCTAACACAGATGCAAAACACACAAAATCCACGGGGAGCATGGGGAGGAAACAAAAATAAATTTAAGTGCAGCAAAAATGACAATGTGAAAAAAGCCTTCAATTGACTTGGCTCTAATGAATTGACTACTTACAAGATGTAAGAGTCAAAAAGGCAGGGTTGACTCAAACGGTCAGAGGTAAGTGGATGATGCAGTTGTCATCAAGGTGGATCAGGTCCCCAGGATCACGTACCCCAATGTAGAGAGAAAAACTGGCATAGCGCAGATCACTCAAGATAAAAATAGCTTTATAACAATAAAATATTATACTCACATTCTAACAATAAAAAACGGGCATATCACACTGCATTAGTGTAGGAAGATTTTAGCCAGCTGGCTCACCGTCCCACAACGTTCCCCCACTCCTCCGCCTCAGCCTCCGGTCAGCTGTTTAGACTGCTCCGACTGGTGTGTGACGTCACTTCCGGTTTCGCCGCTCGGTGAGGGCTGGATCCTCCTGCAACTCCTCTGCTGTATGCTCCTCTCTGAATAAGACTCCCACTCTACGCGTTTCGAAAGCGACTGCTTTCTTCCTCAGGAGTCTAACACAGATGCTACAGGGCAGTGTCCCTATCTCATGGGCCTGTCCCTGCAGCAACCCCAAACTGAGGGGAGTCAGGGTCTAGCTGTGGCCTAAGGGGGTTTCTAGCCTAGTGCAGGGGTCACTGATGCCCTGCACATGCACACTCTCCCCTTGTCCTGCCCCAGCTCCGACTGGCGTGCTTCCTAGCGCGCGAAAAGTGACAATCTCCTTGCATGGGAATGCTACAGTCCTATTGGCTGGTTAGCGGACATATGACTGCAGGCCTGTATGCTGCTGGGAACTAGTTCCTTTGCGGAGGCTCCTTGGTAATGGCCGCCGCTGTTGCCCCCACACTGCGCATGCGCAAGCACAGTCATACACAAAATGGCGGCACCCGGTGAAGGGAGCCGCCGGGGACCTACGGCGACCCAGTCGCCTTTCTGAATGCCCACGCTGCCTGCAACCTTCCCCGTAGCTACCGGCGCTCGCCTGGTGCATGCGCACCCCTCCGCCGGCAGCCGCGTGCCCCACAGAGGTAAGGGGATCCGGGGGACCCTGCTATATATAGATATTATATAGACGAACACATATAAACATAAACACATATCACTCTCCATGTCCCTTTGGTTTGGGTGATGTTTACCTTTATTGTTTCGCTATGAGATGTGCACTCGCTGATATATGTCTGAATATACTTAATAAGGTGTGCTTACTAATGCTTTGCTACAGTATATATACAGTATACGAAACAGACACATCTGCAGCACATCCAAAATACTGAAACTTGCCTGGAAAGATCAGGCACTGACAGGTCTCAGAAAAAAGTATAAGGTGATTTATAGACCTGTGCGTACCTGATCTTTCCAACTAGTATATATATACACAGTACACACACCTTATTATGCTTAGGAACTGGAATGCCCTATGACACACTTTAAGTGTCACAGATTGTTTTGATAATGCAGCTTCTGTCATGAAGTGGGATATCGGAGCATGAAATGCCGCATCACCTCACCCCTCCGGAGCCTCAGACACACTCCCCCCGCCTTGTCCCTCTGGCGCTCTAGCTATATTTACTTCCTATTTTTAGAAGCGTGACCTTGTTTACATGTACCTGTCTAATGGCATCATCAGCGCAGATATTTGTGGGTCATCTTCAATGACTGTCGCCATGAACAATGGACACTTAGAGGCCTATGCCTATGTTGGCTACTGGTTTTAATTGACGTGTTGCCTAGTGGTTTTATTAATTAATTGATTTGTTGGCTAGTGGTTTAAATTCATTAATTGTTTTGTTTGCAAGTGGTTAAAATTAATTGATTGGTTAGCTAGTGCATTTATTTATTTATTTATTTAATTGGTTGGCTAGTGCTTTTATTTATTCATTTAATTGTGGTGTTTAGGTGCTTGTGTATATGTTTTATTGTGTATTTTTGGTCGTCATGCTTTTTGATTAGGGTGACCATTGGCTGCTGTAGTGGCTTATAATGCCTATATTATATGGGTATTATGTACCACGATGCTAATCAATGGGTACAGAGGGGTATAGTGGGCCCGGGGTGAGTGGTTAGGCCTCCCGGGTGGGAAGAGGGGGAGTGTGGGTTAGCCTCTTAATTACTATAGCGGTTATTAACCGCTACGGTGATTAAGGGGTTAGGGGCCATTAGATTGTATTCTTTCTGGCAACGGAGGAGATGGACCTGCAGTATGCTGATGAGGACGCCCTTCATGATGGCAGGGGTAAGTACAAAGGTTTATTTATTTATGCTGGCTGGCTAATGTTTTATTTAATAATGGGAAATTAGCTGTTATCCATATCTGGATAATAGTTATTTTGCCCATTACTGTACTGTATGTGTTGGGGTGGGGTGTATTTATTGCAATGTATTCCAAAAAAATATTTTCCAACAGGATTGGTACCGCAAGCCAGTGGGGACCACCCGAGGGCCCCCAGACACCCACGGGGCCACCCATGGTCCCCTTTGGGGCCCATGGACACCTGCGGTCACCACATGGAGGCCCATGGACACTTACGGGGACCACCCAGCGACCTCCACCGGCCTCTGGCATCAATCTTGTGCCGAAAAAAAACCAAATGTTTTTATGTGGGGGCACAAGGGGTGGGTGGGTTGTGTATTGGTGGTTAGTATATATTTTAATGTTTATTGGGGGCAGAGGGGGTGAGTGAAGGGCCAAGTACCCACTTCACTCACCCTCTCTGCCCTCAATAAACCTGCTGTTGTGCCTTAACCCCTTCGTTGCCGCAGTGGCTATCCACTAAGGTAATGAAGCTACTTTAATGTAATTTTTATTTATAGTGTGCAGGAGCAGGGGGTCTCCTGAGCTGAACCGCTTTGGTCTCTGCCTCAGGGACCGCCTGCATCCCAAGTTACAGGCCCTGGTATGGGGCATCGGGTGCCGCTATTGCCGCCATTTTTAAATCTTCCATGTCACGTGACCGTGGGATTTAAATACTGGAGGAGAACCGGCATCCCATACCAGGGCCTGTAACTCGGGAAGCAGGGTGTCCACGAGGCTGAAATCAATGTGGTTCATCTCAGGAGACCCCCTGCTCCCGCACACTATGAATAAAAATTACATTAAAGCAGCTTGAGCTACGGTCATGGGCGTCCGCAGAAATGTTTTCAGGGGGGGGCATAATGTTAACTAGACAGAGAGAGAGAGTGGTTGTGGGGGGTGTGTGGGTGACGGGGTGGGTGACTGACACTTTGACTGACTGACTCGTGTGTGACTGACACTTGGGTGGGTGACTGACTGACTGTGGGTTGGTGTCTGTATTCATTCACAGACACAGACACAAACACACACCCTCCCTCTCTCAGATTCTCCCTCTCCCTCTCAGACTCTCCCTCTCCCTCTCAGACTCTCCCTCTCCCTCTCAGACTCTCCCTCTCCCTCTCAGACTCTCCCTCTCCCTCTCAGACTCTCCCTCTCTCAGACTCTCCCTCTCTCAGACTCTCACTCTCTCAGACTCTCAGACTCTCACTCTCTCAGACTCTCAGACTCTCACTCTCCCTCTCAGACTCTCCCTCTCAGACTCTCCCTCTCAGACTCTCCCTCTCAGACTCTCCCTCTCAGACTCTCCCTCTCAGACTCTCCCTCTCAGACTCTCACTCTCAAACTCTCACTCTCAGACTCTCACTCTCAGACTCTCACTCTCAGACTCTCACTCTCCCTCTCAGACTCTCCCTCTCCCTCTCAGACTCTCTCTCCCTCTCCCTCTCACTCAGACTCTCTCTCTCACAGACTCTCTTTCTCTCACTCACTCAGACTCTCTCTCTCTCACTCAGACTCTCTCTCTCTCACTCAGACTCTCTCTCACTCAGACTCTCTCTCTCTCACTCAGACTCTCTCTCTCTCACTCAGACACACACACCACACCACACACACCTTGTCTGGTGCCACTCTAATGCAGATAGTCCCAAGGTGTAGCCCCATCTCTTTCTTACCCCCTCTCTTCTTCATTCACTCTCTCCCCTCACCCCTCTCTTCCTCACTTCCTCTATTACACCCCCTGTCTCCTCACTCTCCCCCCTCCATCAATTATCCCCCTCTGACTCAAACCCACTCCCTGAATCCGTCCTCCTCACATTCATTCCCTCCCCCCCTGATCTCTCACACACACTCAGACACAAACTCAGACACTCGCAACAAGGGGGAATCGCAGCAGGGGGGGGGGGAACCGGAGCAGGGGGGAGAATCGGAACGGGAAGGGGGGACCCGGAGCAGGGGGGGAATCTGAACGGGAAGGGGGGACCGGAGCAGGGGGGGGGGGAATCAGAACAGGGGGGACCAGAGCAGGGGGAAGATTTTGGAACGGGGGGGAATCAGAGCAGGAGGACAAGGGGGAAGCGAGAGTGGCATGGAGCAGTACTCACCTGACTTGCTCCATGCAGGACAGGGCGGGCCTCGCTATGCAAGGTCAGATAGACTCCGCAGGGGTGAGCAAACTTTTTATGCCGAGCCCCCCTTTTCATCCATTTAATTTCTCGGGCCCCCCCTGCCTGACGTAATCAAAATCACATGAACCCCCCCCCCCCGTTTATTAAACGATATACAATGTAAATACAAATATGTTTCAACAGCTCGCGCTTGCAAAATTGGGCTGCGTCCCCGCTGCCGCCGAGAGTGGTGACATCACCAACTCTCCAAGCATGAGCACAGGGTGTCCTGCATAATTTTGCAAGCACAAGTGGGGGGTATGGATCAGGGCTATTTCTGTGTTTGTGTGTGGCTGTGTGTGGGTGTGGGGTTGTGCGCATTGACTGCTGCTGAGCATGCTTCAATGTCAATTTTGTTTGTCTCCCCAAGCGCCAAGCTTGGGAGAGCGTACACCCTCCAGTTTGTGCAACGCTGCATTCAATCACAACACCCATACACACACACAATCACAACACAGACACACCACACACACAATACCCCCCCCCCCACACACACTAATATCACAACACACTAATACCACACCACACAACACACACAATCAATCACAACACAAACAACACCCCCACACCACACACAATCACAGCACACATTCAATCACAAAACACACACATCACTATACATATATATATATATATACACACACACACACACACACACACATCACTATACATATATATACACACACACACACACACACACACACACACACACACACACACACACACACACACACACACACACACACCACTATACATATATATATATACACACACACACACATCACTATACATATACACACACACACACACACACACACATATATATATATATATATATACACACACACACACACACATCATTATACATATATATACACACACACACACATCATTATACATATATATACACACACACACACATCATTATACATATATATATATACACACACACACATCATTATACATATATATATACACACACATCACT
Organism: Ascaphus truei; assembly: GCF_040206685.1. Lineage (NCBI taxonomy): Eukaryota > Metazoa > Chordata > Amphibia > Anura > Ascaphidae > Ascaphus > Ascaphus truei. The sequence goes on from NC_134490.1 coordinate 40,123,692, forward strand.
ATACATATATATATATATATACACACACACACACACACACACACACATCACTATACATATATATATATATACACACACACACACACACACACACACACACACACACACACACACACACACATCACTATACATATATACACACACACACACACACACACACACACACACACACACACACACACACCACTATACACACACATCACTATACACACCACTATACACACACACACATCAGTATACACACCAATATACACACACACACATCACCACCACCACCACACACACACACACATCACTATACATATATACACACACACACATCACTATACATATATATATATATATACACACACACACACACACACACACATCACTATACATATATACACACACACACATCACTATACACATCACAATACACACACACACACACACACACACACACACACACACACACACACACACACACACACACACACACACACACACCTGTACTGCATGCTCGGTTCCCCACGCTGACAGGAAGAGGAGGGCTTGTGTCTGTGTGCAGAGGGGACGCCCCGCCCCCTCTGCAAGCACAGGGGACGCCCCGCCCCCTCTGCAAGCACAGGGAAACACAGCACGGATCTTCTGCCTGGCATTGCTCTGCTCTGCTCTGCCCCTGCTCTGCTCTGCCCCTAGGTTTCGCCGCACAGGCTGCGCCCCCCCCTAAATAATTTGGCGCCCCCCAGTTTTGCGCACCGCTGAGATAGGGCTTGGGAGGGACAAAAAAAAAATCCTGGCAGCGTGCCAACACGCGCCAGCCAATCAGGAGACAAGGGAGGTTTTTTTTTTTTTTGCAGAAGAGCGCGCTAAATCCTGTCACGCCAGTGCCCTCTGTTCCCCGCTGTTGGCGGCCCAGGATCCAGGGGGGGGCAAGCGCCCCCCCTTACCCCCCCCTGCGGACGCCCATGGCTACGGTAACGAATTAGTTCAATTTATTTTGGTTTTAATACTAGTGTATTGTAGCAAGGGGTGTCCGGAGCAGAACTTCGTTGATTTGAGGTCCGGGGACCCCCTGCTTCCCGAGATACAGGCCCCTTTATGAGGTGCCGGTATCTCCTATGTATTTAAATGTCTCGCGTCACGTGTCCGTGGGAATAAAATGCATAGGAGATACCGGCACCCCATAACAGGTGAAAGTGATGAACAAATAGGTGATTGGTGCGCAGCTAATAATTAGTGAAACACAATATGCAATATGCAGTGCACAGTGATATTATAATCAGAAAAAATCAACCTTGAATATGGTTAAGTCACGTATGATGCGTCTGCAGCCCTTCTTGGGGGTGTCCCAGCACCCCTAGAGCTATAGAAGAGACAAAAAAACATTCCCTGAAGAAGTAACCACGAGTTACGAAACGCGTTGGAGGGTGTCAGTGCTCGTTTTTATTACCCTCTTGTTGGTGTTAACACTCAGTAAGTGTTTCCCTGTCTCACACAAGATTTTGTGCCTATTACATCTTCCTAAGAAGCCGCGTGTATCCTTAGCTACACCGCACTGAGTGAGACCTTGCAGGCGGTTCGTTAGAATAGTGCGACCGGACTGTGACGTCACGATCGGGCGCTCCATGGAGAAGTAGCGACACGTGACTAACGTGCTTGGATGCGGATGTGAGCGGAGGCTGCTACACGCGGATGAGGACAGTTGCTCCAGGACTATCCGGCAGCAGAGACTGAGACCTGCCCCGTCTTGAGTGAGAGGGAGACGGCTTCCACAACTACCAGCTTGACATCAGATGAGGAGAGATCCCCTGCACCCTACAATTGAGTGAGGAGTGCCGTCTGGAGCTGTGTACTGGTGTGGTATACCCAATTACCAACTGCCTATATTTTACTCTATTGATGTACGCAGAATATATATATTTTTACAAGTAAACTTTTATTTTTATTGTACTTCACTATGTGCGTTGTGCGCCTTGTTTTTTTGTCTCTACCCCATAACAGGGCCTGTATCTCGGGAAGCAGGGTGTCCTGGACCTCAAATCAACGCGGTTCTGCTCCGGAGATCCCCTGCTACAATACAGCAGTATTGCATTGTATATTCAAAATGTTTGATCTCTGGTGAGATTTGCGCAGGGAGAGGCGGCTCTCTCTCTCTGCAGCAGAAAGAAATCGCCGGGTGAGCCCTTTTCAGAGGGGCGATCATCACGTCGCCGGCTACTCGCCAGTTTTGCAAATGTTGCTATCACAGGTATTCCGGGCTTTCTGCTTTCCGTGATAGCAGCGCTGTCAAAACTGGCTACTTAAACAGCCCGGCGATTTTTTTTTACGGCGCTTAGTCCATAGGCCCCTCACTTTTTTTTATTTCATTAAGTTGCGATGGGACAGATCAGGGAACTAATGCACGGAAACTCCCACTGACTTCGGTGGGAGTTTTTGCGCAATAGTTCCCCGATCGGTTCTATCACAGTTTAATCATAGTGTCACTGTACTGTTTTTTGCCATGTGCACATTTGGGGAGCTGACATATAGGCTTCAAGGTACTGTGAAGCCAGCAACAGCATTAGCACCCCCTCAATAACCACTACTGTATGTTAAACAAGGATAATTCCACCCCACTCTCTCCCCCTCCTCCATGTTATTGCATGTTATGAAAGGGTGAGGTGACAAGTAACTCAAACCTGGGGACACGCATGTTATTGACATTGTTAAAAAAAAAAGAAACACACCAGAGTATTTTATGTGACGGCGGAGGAATTGAAAGAATTAACCCCTTTAACTCCTTAGAATATTCCAACTTCCCTACCTCTTTATGGTGACAAGTGGGTAATAGTGATGGAGGGAAAAAACTGTGACAGGAAGGAGGTGAATGTGACATGTTACATTAAAGCAAAGACTGGGACAGAAAAAAAAGGGACAATCGTCATGATGAGAAAAGGCATAAGGGACAGAGTGATGGGGGCCAGTGACAGAAAAGGGACAGTCAAAATGAGAAAAACGGAAGAGAGGGACATTGACATTCATTGTGGAAAAGAGCATGAGGGTCAGGAACAGTGGAAGAACAATTACATGTTTTAAGGAGATCTATTAGGGATAACCAAACCCCTGCAGTACCTTATTGCACTTACAGCCTCAAGAGGCATCTTACAATCTCATTAAGCATCAGACCACAAAAAGGGTGCCTGGTGGTGGAGTATGGCTATGGGGTGACCCACACCGTACCTGTTCACCAGGGATATGATTTGCCCCATGCCACGGAGAGGATGGACATAGCTGGCATGGACCTCACCACCCACCTGATGAAACTCCTCCAGAAGTCTGGTCATTTTGTCAGCAAAAAGGACAGGCATATCATTGAGGACACTGAGCTGAAGTGCTGCTACGTGGCCGTACATTTTAAGGGCAAGCTGAGACTCCCAAAAAGATGGATTAGCAATTACCAGATGGACACATCATAACTATCGGGAAGGAGAGATTCCTATGTCTAGAAGTGTTAATCTAGCCGCCCGCCATGGCCTTTAAACAACCTGAAGAAGGTCCCCGATAAGGCCAAGAAAAAAATGTATGACCACAACATCCTGTGTGGAGGGTCTTCTCTCTTTAGTGGGTTCAACGAACGGTTATCCAAGGAGTTTCTCCAATGGCATTCTCCTCCTCACAAACCAAACATCCTGTTGGTGCCAGAAAGGAAACATTCTACTTGGATAGGTGGCTCCATCCTGGCCTCTCTCAAGTCTTTAACTCCTGCTGGATCTGTCAGGAACTTTACAGAGAACACAGGTTAAACAGTACAGTGTAGCGTTCGTCGCAGGTGCTACTAGTAAATGACTGGGAGGGGAGAAGAAAGAATAAAAGTGATTTGTTGTGTGATAATGTAGTAGTACCATTGTGTTATTGCATGTAATAGTTAAAGCATGCATTGCGTGTGTGTCTGTACAGTACTGTATGTCAATATTTGGTTAAAGTAACCTTTTGTTTACTACGGAGGCTGTACTGAAAGGGGGAAACACCTGTTTTGAAGCAGAGAGCTGCTTAGAGCTGTGTAATTTCTCTAAGCAACATTATATAATCTTAACGTATTAAACCCAAACTAGCTATGCGCGCCACTCATAAACACACAGGTGTAACTGGGCCTTTCCCCTGTCTAAAAGGGTTCCAAAATAAAATCTGTCTTTAGCTAATGAAACCAGCAGGGAGCTGGTTAATTTCAGTAGGAATTAATTGACCAGTCTCCCCAGAGGAAAGTGCAATATGGTGTGTGTTGAAATAAAAGGGCTAACCAGTGCTAATGAATCGCTACCTAAATGAAATAATAAAATAGTGATTGAATGAACTCGGAACTACGCCCAGTGGAACAAAAAATGCCTGTGAAAAATCACATAGGGCAGGAAAACAAGTGAATGCGTGTGGCGGGAAAATAAATGCATATATGCAACAGGTAGTGTGAGTGACACAAGTGTGATGATACGCTAGCTAGCCCTATAGGCAAAATGAAAAATAAAAAAGTGAGTAAACACATACTCTATAACAGGGTCTGCCTATAGTAGTCAAAACAGGCTCAAATTAAGGTAATAATAAACCACATAAGGGAATCCTAATAAAAAGGTGCAATCAAACAGAGAATGAGACACTAGTAACCTAAAAAGACTGTACATTGTAGGGCACAGGAGGAAGAGAGGGTTATGAATAGTGCTGTAGGGTTATCAAATACATCAGGAGTATCAATATGTTGCAGGATGGAAAGTAGAAAGTGGTTGCCTCAGGGCAAACGTGAGGACGTCCTGCACTAAAACGGTGTTGGATCCATGGAACAGACTCCAAGCAGAAAGGGTGGGGTCAAATGTAGATCAGGAATTGGTGACCGGCTCCAGGAGTTTGGACAGGTGGCTGTAAATAAAAGTAGCAATACTCAGATTTGTAAATAAAAAAAGTGTTACTCTGAGTTTAGAAAGAGGAATGTAGTGATACTTTGGCGTTGGAAATTAAAAGTATTGGTACCCTGTGTTTATAAATACAAAACTAGTACTCCTGGTTTTGTTCGTAAACAAGTAGTGGTACCTTCACACCGCCTAGTACCGTTACCTTATTTCTCTACCAATCGTCCCTTGGGCAGCTATACAGATAAATAATATAACTTACAATACAGTATTAATACGTTTGCTTTGGGTTTCCTTAGAGTAATTTGAGTCTTTATACATAGGATTCCTGTTCTGGTATTTGGGGGTGTGATGAGAAGTTTGCTCACTCAGAAATCTTGCAGTGAATCAGCGACGGGGAATCCTGCCAAAATCCGTTGGCTTCGAACAAAGGACCGCCCGCCACACAGTACCAATTAGAACTACTAGGAGAGCGAGAACACAGGTGCACGTCGTCAATGAGATCGGAATTCGAAACAATTGATTGAGTTAATGGCCTGCAGCTGATTATATTTATTTTAGTTTCTGCTATTTTGGAAAGGGTTATACAGTATGTTAACTCTTTGCTCCCAAATGAGCCATGAAAGCTCCATATAACTCCATATTACTACGTCATGCCCAACCGAGGTTTTTTTGCTGCTTAGATCACGTCCTACGTTCCCATGGAGCGCTGGATGTGATCTGACCAGGGACGAAACAGAGGATGACAAAATGGACCCCACAGACAGGTGACCGCTATTGAAAGCGGTCACATGACTGCACTATGTCGGAGGTTCCGTGACAATCAGGTGCCGTATACAGATAAAGCCATAATTCATGCTTAAGTTGAGTCAGATAGAATTTCTCCACTCTAGTTAGTTTGGTGTTTCTTTGTAGAATTTGTACGTGTCGATGATCTACTGAAAGATCTCAGATAGAGTTGCTCTTATCTGTCCCCACTTGAATGGCACAATATATCATATAGGCATAACTGCAAGCCAGTCTTGCGTGGCAAGGAGTAACCGCCACGTCCCATGCCAAACACAGCACAGTACAAAAGTGATATATGAGAGATTCCGTAAATGCAGTGTTTTTTTTTTTTTTCAATAAAGTGTGAAATTGCAATAGGGGATATGTACTGTACTGCACAAGGTCATTAGACAGACGATTACATTTTATCTTCTCCTCGGACACCTGCACTGCACTGTAGTTTTCAGAGTATCATAGGCAAAGATATTCATTGTGCCACCTGCTGGACACGCACTGAACTGCAATAACACAAATAAGGATTCTGTCTGACCACAAACGAGGTCCGTGCAGGCTCAGTATGGCGAGGTGCACGACGAGGCCGCGGATTAGTTGCATACTTTTGGGGGGGCAAATTGACATACATCATGCTTTATCTGTATATAGGCACAGCCCTAGGCAGAAAGGCTCACACTGTATTAGAATAACTGTATTAGAATATGTACAGCCCTTGGCAGCAGGGCAAACAGTCTGACAGGGTAATGCAGGCCGCTGGAAGTCTCAGCAGTGAGAAGAACAAAAAAGACTAACCCCAAAGGGAGGGGAAAGTCACAAAAAGTATTCCAGAAGAGGGGCACAATGATGTACAAACATACCAATACATTTCATTTAGAACAATCGTTAAAAACATCACACCATGAAATAAAACATTTAAAATACAACCTAAAAACTTGGCAATCAGCCCCCATATACAGATATACCCAGAAATGAAAACTCATGACCCACTCAGCAAGTATAAGTACCCAGGCACTAAATACTTAAGAGGAAAGGAACCCAGGGTTATGTAAAGGTGGCAGAGTGACACATTGTGGCAGTTTCTGTGACACCGTGCCATTTAACCCCTGCGCTGCTGGGGAGAGCAGCTCTCCACTCGGATGTATATCGGATAAAAGCACTCTGTTATTTTCCGTTTGCTGTGTAGATTAACCCTTTCGCTGCCATGAGAGACAGTAACCCATTCAATATGTCACTGTCATTACTGTAGGTTATTTTGGTCCTAAGTGGACTTACCATATACAGTACCTATTAAACATGTTACTGTACTTTGGTCACTTTGGTCCTGTTACTTGTGTGGGACAGACCCTTCAGCCCATTAAACACGTCACTATCATTAGGTCACTTTGATCGTATGTGGGTCTGACCCTTTAACCCATTAAACACCTCACTGTCATTAGGTCACTTTGCTTCTAGTGGGACTGACCTTTTAACCAATTAAACACGTCAATATCATTAGGTCACTTTACTCCTATGTGGGACTGACCCTTTAACCCATTAAATATGACACTATCATTAGGTCACTTTACTCCTACAGTATGTGGGATTGACCCTTTAACCCATTATATATGTTACTAACATTAGGTCACTTTACACTTATGTGGGACAGACCTTTTAACCCATTAAACACCTCACTATCAGTAGGTCACTTTGCTCCCATGTGTGTCTGACCCTTCAACCTAGGGGAGTGCCTGTCTGGCCCACTCCAGAGCTCGCGCCCCCCCCCCCCCTGCTATCTGGCAGCTGCGTCAAATGACGCTCCGTGGTCGCATGACGTCAGCTCATGTGACCCGCGGCGGCATTTGACGCCTGTGACGCCTGTGACGTCACATGACCCCGCGGCGTCATTTGACACCGCGTTGCCATGGAGACTCGTTACAGCGTCTGAATCCCGGTAAGATTTTTTTCCGTTGCAGAGGGCTCACACGATCCCCCGGCATTTCATTTAAATGCCTGGGGGAAGAGCGCAGGACCTCTGCAACTGCCCGCGCCCCCCCAGACAAATCTGCGCCCCCCAATTTGCACACCCCTGCTTTAACCTATTAAACATGTTACTAATTATGTCACTTTCCTCCTATGTGGGACTGATGGGCTTACCATTCTCCTCCACAAGGGGTTTATATACAGCAGGGCCCCGGGTGAGGCTTGGTGGGTAGTTATACCATATTAGTGATCAGTAGAACTGTTCATATAGCTGTTGCCAGTAAAGGTTATTGTTATTTAAGTAAAAAGCGTTGTCAGAATGCTCAAATACCCAGCTATAGAATGAGAGATAATTCCCCAAAACATAGGCAGGTGTATGACATATCAGTGAGTCTGTCCATACTGTATAACCAGATAACGCCATAAAGCCCTGAAAACCGAAAGTGAATGAGAAAACTCACCACACTCAATTTCATTGGGGGCAATAAGGCAACAGTAAGGGCTGTAAACTCACGAACACCTCCTTGTAGGGAAGACGTGCTTCTGCTGGTAGAATCCAAGTAGAGATGAGAAGAGTAGAGCACCGTCGAAAACAGGAGTCAGGAGGGGATACAAATAACAAAAAGTCTTTAATGGAATAAGTTCAGCATAGGGAAAAACCTCCTACGCGTTTCGAATGTCTTGTTCTTTATGAAGGATAAAGAACAAGACGTTCGAAACGTGTAGGAGGTTTTTCCCTATGCTGTACTTACTCCATTAAAGACTTTTTGTTATTTGAATTCTCTCCTGACTCCTGTTTTCGACGGTGCTCTACTCTTCTCATCTCTTATTGTTATTTTACCCTGTGTGTGATTATTGTCATTGGGTCCTGTGAGGGGCTCCTCCCACTACGCTGGGATCCCTCTAAGGTGGAGGCGATGCACCGATACTATTATTATGTCACCTCGGGCTCCCCGTGGTGGAGGCTTAGGCCCCCTGTGAGCCAACAGGTAAAGGCTGCATCGGTAGCATCTTTACAGCATGACCCCCAATCTCACTTAGGGCGGGGGGGGGGGGGGTACAAGGCCTACAGTTATGTATATTAAGAGTGTCCTGACCCTGTTTATTATTTTCAGTTAAGGAACATGCCCTACAGTATATAGTCCACCTAAAGTAATGGCCCAAGATTGTTCCCATGCTGGAAGAAAAGAAAGCATGTTCCTAGCAGGACTTTTCAGAGCATAATCTGCCCCACCAGACAGTCCCTAGTTAACTCCTGATCCAATATTCATGGACAAGATATGCAGTGCACAGTAATGGGATACTGATCCCAGAAAGCAGAGTGTATTCCCAACGGGGGCCCACTTGAGATGGGGCAGTAGATTGCCAATCTAACCAATACTAAGGGAAACAAGCATAAGTACTTCCCCTGTGTAGGAGTAAGAGCTGCCAGGGGAAGAAGCACAAAGTAACTTTATGATATACCACCAGTTAACATGTCTAGTGTGGTCTGTCCTTGTATGGTGAGCTTTATAAATGCATGTTGAATAAAGCTCTTTTTGTTCTATATTTAGCAGGGTACTCATCCTTGCCTCCTTGCTGGCAGTGGTCCCGTCACTCGGGAGGGTTTGAGTGAGATGCGTCGGCCATGTTGTGGTTGGTTCAGCCACATACATATGGACTGTGTGTAAGACAGTGGCCATCTTGGGGTTGGCGCTGCAGGAACAGGAGGTCCTGTCATTCAGGATTTCCTCTGCGGACTGGAGGCGGCGTGCTCAGTCCCGACAAAGCCGGCGAAGGGAGAAGTAGTGTCCAGGGAGCTAGTCGAGCTCCCTGGACTAGACCAGACCCATTCCCCTTAGGCCCCATAGGGTGTTACATATAAAAGTTCCTGGTGCCCATCTTTATTCTAGACTGGCCCTTTTCCTACTACTGGAACCTCCCTCATAAAGGGGTCACTCCCTTAGTGCAGGGGTGCACAAATTGAGGGACGTGCCACCTGGGGGGGAGGGCACAAGATTTTTTTAAGGAGGGCGCCGGGAGAGGAGGATGGCGGGAGCGGAGCAGGGTGGTGGCAGAGGAGAGCGGCAGGAGAAGAGAACGGAGTACCGTCAGAGCGAAGCAGGATGGCAGGGGAGAAGTGCTCCTCCACAGCCGTCCTGCTCTGCTTCGCTTCTTCCAACAAAATTCCACTGCCACCCTGCTCAGCTCTGCCAGTCCTCCGTCCTCTTCTCCCACCGCCTCCTCTGCCTCCGCCCTGCTCAACTCCTGCGGTCCTCCCCACCGAAGCAAAGTAGGCATTGTTAAGGGGCTGAGAGGAAAGGGGGCGAGAGGAGAGTGGGTGAGTGAGGAGGGGAGGGATGAGAGGAGGAGGAGGAGGGAGATGAGGATGTGGGGGAGAGAGAGGAGATATGGGGGGAGAAAGGGGGGGGAGGAGGGGAGAAAGAGGGTGCATTAGAAGTTGAAATAATAAAATAAAAAATTGCAGTCAGCATTATATTATTCTACTACACTGACTTATTTTTTTTTTTTAAAAACAACATTTGTAATGTTTTGCTGTTTTAAAAATGTTGAAATATGGAAGTGTTTTTACGTATACATGTATTCACGTTTACATTCTATACCGATTAATAACGGGGTTTTTTTTCCCCATGTGATTTGGATTAGAGGCAGGGGGGGTCAACTAATATCAGGGATGAAAAGGGTGCTCGACGTGATTGATACACTTTTTTTTTTTAATTGAAAGTCAATGTGTAAACATGATGACCTGAGATTTGGAGGGGTTTGATTTCCTCGGGCTGCTTCTTTGTCTGTGTGTTCCACAAGAGTTTGCACTCCCTCTCTCCCCCTCCTCTTATCATTGTTGGTTCTCTGATAAGGACAGTGTGAGATAGGGATAAAGAAAACACTTGATTGACAAACACTGGCCCAGAGAAATGTGATTTGTAATTCACTTTCATAGAAACCAAAGAGGCCACATCTTGGCTTTTAGAACTGTGAGATTAGTTTGAAGAAGTCAACTTGACTGATCAATTCTTTACACAAGGTTGGTTTTCTTTGACCGGCTACTTGGGATTGCACTGGTCATGATCCGAGATTGTGGATAATATTTTGAATTATATAGTGCAGACATTGAATGTTGCAGGCACATTGGGTGCCTGCTCTGAAGAACTGACAATCTAGTATTGGTGCCTGAGGCACAGGAAGATAAAGTGACTATCACAAGATCACAAAAAGAGCAGGCACTGGGATTCAAACCAAATTCACCCACTTCAAAGGCAATGCTCTTTCAGGCTTCAGATATGTCAAATAGCCACAGCCAATGAATGTTGTTGTCTTTGTCTACCGAACCAAAAAGGTCCATGGGGTCAGACCAGTGTAGCTTTGTTCCACTAAATCCACCACGTAAAGGAAATTAAAAAGGTGGAATTATTTACAATTACAAAGCAATAACTGACTCAAAATGTTATTTTAAGGATTTTGTTCTGCAGATATTCTGGAAATCGCTCCTTCTACATTTCTAACAACTTCAAGATTCCCAAAAAGAAATAACCCCATAAATTGTAAATATATGGGGTTTTTTTGGGGGGGGGGTGGGGGGAGTCTAGAGGGGAGAGGAAATCGTCTCAATAGAGATTACAATCTAATTTGTGGTAATTTAGGAGGAGATAGGGCAGGGGTGGGCAGCTCCAGTCCTTGGGCCACCAACAGGTCAGGTTCTCAGGATATCCCTGCTCAGTCTTTGGCTGAGCCACCTGTGCTAAAGTAGGGATGTCGTGAAATCCTGTTGGTGGCCCTTGAGGACTGTGGTTGACCACCCCTGCACTAGACCATTCCTAAGGGTGCAGGACACTTGTCCTCAGTTCTTCATATCTTCAGCCGCAGCAGTGGCTTCACCTTCTGTTTTGTTAGCGACACTGTAGTAGTAAATCCGCATTCGGGCTTCAACATCCTCAAAGGAGGGACGAGTCTCTTCTCTGTAGGGAGGGCAGAGAGTGTTTATAGCTAGGGAGTCAATAGACGAGCCAAATCTGTTGCAGGCACACATTTGAATACATTGCTGAGAGATAATATAACATGCAGAGGAATATAATCACATGCAGAGGAATGTGATAACACACAGAGCGATATAGTAACATGTAGAGTGATATATAGTAATGTGCAGAGCAATATAATTACCATGCAGAGGGATACATTAACATGCAAAGCAATATAATAACACACAGAGTGATATAAAAACACACGGAGTGATATAATAACACGCAGAGTGATATAATAACATGCAGAGAGATAACATGCAGAGCGATATAATAACATGCAGAATGATATAATAACACGCAGAGTGATATAATAACATGCAGAGAGATAACATGCAGAGTGATATAATAACATGCAGAGTGATATAATAACATGCAGAGAGATAACATGCAGAGTGATATAATAACATGCAGAGTGATATAATAACATGCAGAGAGATAACATGCAGAGTGATATAATAACATGCAGAGTGATATAATAACATGCAGAGTGATATAATAACATGCAGAGTGATATAATAACATGCAGAGTGATATAATAACATGCAGAGTGATAACATGCAGAGTGATATAATAACATGCAGAGTGATATAATAACATGCAGAGTGATATAATAACATGCAGAGAGATAACATGCAGAGTGATATAATAACATGCAGAGTGATATAATAACACGCAGAGTGATATAATAACATGCAGAGAGATAACATGCAGAGTGATATAATAACATGCAGAGTGATATAATAACATGCAGAGTGATATAATAACATGCAGAGTGATATAATAACATGCAGAGTGATAACATGCAGAGTGATATAATAACATGCAGAGTGATATAATAACATGCAGAGTGATATAATAACATGCAGAGTGATAACATGCAGAGTGATATAATAACATGCAGAGTGATATAATAACATGCAGAGTGATATAATAACATGCAGAGAGATAACATGCAGAGCTGTATAATAACATGCAGAGAGATAACATGCAGAGCTGTATAATATCATGCAGAGTGATATAATAACATGCAGAGTGATATAATAACATGCAGAGTGATATAATAACATGCAGAGTGATATAATAACAGTTATAGGGAGCGGTTAAATGAAGCAATAGGAGGAGTTATAGGGAGGTATATGTAGCAATAGTTTGAGTTATATGGAGCAATAGGAAGAATTATAGCGAGGTATGTGGAGAAATAGGAGATATAGGGAGCGGTTAAATGGAGCAATAGGTTGCGTTATATGGAGAGGTTATATGGAGTAAAAGCTTTGCCTCTTACTTGAATATCCAGCAGTCTAACATGAGCTGGTACATCTCTATAGGACATGCCGCTGGACTTTCCAAGCGCTTGTTTGACTGAATAAAAGATATGACTTCTTGGCCCTTCATTTTCTGCAGGAAACAGACAGGGCTCCTGATCAGTCCTATCTGGAACCCCCAGTTCCTCTAAGAGGGCTCAAAAAACACGTTCCCCTGCTCAAGTTAGTTATATCAGATGTTGTGCAGTTTGGCTATGGAAATGCGCCCCTTACCCTGTATGGTTTCTGCCCATAGCTAAACGCCTCCCACATGGTGACACCGTAGCTCCACACATCGCTTCGGCTGGAAAACTTGCGGTAGTTAATGCACTCCGGGGCGTACCACTTCAAAGGCCACTTCCCCGCGGAACGAGCCTGCAGGATGTAAGTGTGAGAGGGTGTGTGGTTAGAACAAAGAGCAGACTTTTCAATTTCCCCTTATATCATATTAATCTTACTGCGCCTATAGCTGCTGCCTATAACGCCTCCCCTAACTGCTCCCTAGAATTTTTCCCCTCGCTGCTCCTGTAGCCGCTCCCTATAACAACTCCCTTCATTGAGGGAGAGTGTATATATGGAGAAATAGTTTGTCGGGCCTTGAGCAATTTAAACTTCAGCACTCAGAGGCAGCAGCTTTTCCTGTAGCCCCTGTTTGTAATCAGACTCATGGACGCACCCATGCGCTTCCAAAGCTCGCTGTTTCCTGCTTGCTAGTTTCCAGATCATGTCACAGCATTGTTGTTTCTACCTTGCAGAAGATGAAGAGGAGCGCACGATCCTTGATAAAGAACGCGGTGACGTTCGAAACGCGTTGGATGGGTCTCATGACACAATAAAGTACCTTTTTTAATATATTTTTGATTTTGGGTCCTTTCCTGCTTCCTCCGGTTCGTGCGCTCCTCTTCATCTTCTACTTCTGCATTCCAGCATTGGAAGTTGCACAGCCAGCCAGTCACACCAAGGAACGTGAGTAATTATTGCTACAGGGTTACCTACCAATGAGATTGATCGTGGGTGATCTTGCACTACCCACTACCTGTCTTCAGGAGGACTGTTCCCATATTTTAGCTGCATTACCACTACTTTACATTTGTGACTATGGATTTCCTTTGATGTTGGTTCTTGCACTATATCATCATTTGACCTGGCATTTGAGCGCTCTGCTACCTCATCTATCTTGTTTCTGCCTTGCAGCCTGTGTTTTCCTGACTTGTCTGGCCTATAGCCTGCCACAACCATGGCCAGCTCTGACCTTGTACCTGCCTGCAGCCTGCCCTGACCCCGGCGTGTTTGACCACTGCTTGCTTATTCGGTACTGAAAATAAGTTGTGATTGTCAGGTACTCCAGTTCAGTGCCCACCCTGCTCCATGTCCTGACGTTCCTATATGTCGCTTGTATAGACCCCGGCTTTTCCCTGGACCGATGCGAGTGCTGATATCCCTGTATGTCACCTGCCTGGACCCCGACCTGTTCTGTCGCTGTGGTTCGAAGCCCGCCCTGATCTAGTTCCTGTCTTTAATCAGGTTGGGTACACGCTTGCTTGGTGGCTGGATCAACGTGGTTCATCTATTGTTCCAGCTTTTCTCTTTCCTGAAACTCCAGTGTATCCTGACCTGGTGTTTCTGTCTGCAGCCTGCCATGACCTCTGCCTTTCCTAGCCTAATTTTGGCCTCCTCTTCTGGTGCTGCACTCTGCCTGTTTGTCTGGTGTTCCTGTACACCATCAGCCCTGATCCAGGTCTGTGTTGCACAGCTCGTCTCTCCTGCTACATTCAGAGCCAGACCTAGCAGATATAACAATTTCGATCCGCTCCATTATTCTGAGGTCACGAATCTGGTGCCTAACATGAGGATTTAAGGAGCAATTTTATAAGGAGAAATAGAAGGAATTATAGAGGGATATTTTATTTATATTTTATTTCCATATAACTGCTCCTTATAACTCACTCAATAGGGTGAGTTATATGGAGCAATAGGCAGGGTAATATGGAGCAATATGAGGAGTTATAGGGAGCAATACGAGGTGTTATAGAATAACTACCGTATGCACATATTAAGGGGCATATCAACTTGCACATGTCTTTTACTAGCATAAAACAGTGTTGCTGGCCATTCTAGCAGAAACATTAGTTACATTTTTTGCATCAGAAAGTGTGTACAAGTTGTGATGCATCAAAGCACAATCCCCTTTGCTCTGACACATGGACAAACGAAATTGCATAAGTGAGAAAGCGGTTTTGAATAGACTGTAATACAGTATGTCTTCCAGCACCAGAAAGTGTCTGATGGCAAAAGAGAAGACTGCTTCATAGATATGACCCTAAATGCACTCTAGTGTTATCTAGAAGTCACCACAAGATGGAGCTGCTGCTTAATATTACCCGGGTTGTGTGTCAAGTGCAGTACAGGTAGTCGTCGCTATCCAACATTTCACTTTACAACGAATGGCATAGCCAACGCTTTACAATGCAACCCTAGGGGCCGGATTGCGTTATCCAACACCTGAATGCGTTATCCAACGCTCACCGCCACTGATTAACATGGGACTCATTCTACAATGGTTTCACTATCCAACGCTACTTCCAGAACGGATTCCGTTGGATAACCGAGGACTGCCGGTAGTTTGCTTGGATACACTGCTATTAGAGTGCAAGTATAAGAAACTTACGTTTAAATGACTTCCTGCCATGCAGCTTATAAACTAATGTGGCCAGAGTAATGAGGAGATAAAGTGACCAATTTCACTAGGAGTTGACACTGGGACTGGAAACGAGTTCACACGCTTTACATGCACTGTTCTTCCTGAAAAGGCTTTAAAAAAAAGTCAAAACTGCCACAGCCAATAAATACAAAGAAGAAGAACACTGTCAGAGCAACATCCCCCTTATCCACTTGCTCATCTGCAAGGAAGTGGCGGTAGCCATTGTTGTTCCCTGGAACATTGTGGGCCATATTTACGAAGAGGTCTTTTGCCATAAGACACCTGCTTGATTTGAATGGGCTGGAAACGGAATACCCTTTACAGTTCATTCAAATCAATGGGCTGTAAGTGTACTGCTTGGTAAACATGGGCTTCTGTGTTTATGGAGGTTCCATTGGTCAGATCAGGGTAGTGTCGTTCTTCTAATAAACTCACCGATTAAGGGGGGGGGGGAATAAAACACAGTGTAAATACTCCATTATACTCCATGGGATATTGGGTGCCTCTTTGCCTACTGAACCATAGAGATAATGTGACTTGGAAGAGCTGACACTAGGATTATAACACAGGTACATACAATTTAAAGACGGTGACATTATCACTAAGCTACTCCTTTATCCTAGCACCTTGGAGCTTGGTTACCGTGTAATAGCTATCATCCACTCCCAGAGCTTTGGAGAGACCGAAGTCGCTGATCTTGGCGTAATGTTGGTTCACCAGGAGGACGTTCCGGGCGGCAAGGTCACGGTGCACAAAATTCTTCTCTTCCAGGTATTTCATTCCCATGGCCACTTGGTGCATAAGCTCTACCACAGTATGGATGGGAATCTGCTCCCTGCAGAGAAGCAGAGCCATGATTACTAAGCAGTGCTCCTCCATAAGACACTCCAAGATCTCTTCCAGGCTGAAAGTAACACCACTTAGTATATATGGTATATATAGTAAACCTGTCCTTAAAAGTCGAGATCATGTTCTTACAAACATGAGCTGATACTATAGATTTCAATTGGATTGCCCTGTAAACCATTGTGATGTGTTTCTTACGCTCAACAGTTGACCCCATAGTAGACTCATTACCTGACTTAAACACATCAGTTGTCCACATAGAATTCAATGGGATCGTTATAAAACGAAATGGCCTAATAAATATTTTGTCATTTTTTATACAAAATCCGTGTGCCCTACTTCTTCTTCTTTTGAGACAATGCATGCTCTGGGACCCTGGCAGAGAGATCCCTACGAGCATTGTGCACCGGCAGCCTCAGGGCCGCCGACAGGGAGGCAGAGCCGGGACAATCGTCCTGCTGCGGGAGGCCCGTCCGACACTGGAGACCTCTGGCCAGGCCCCAGCTGCCCCGGGGCCGGCATCTCCGCGTTCGGTTGCCGGGCCCCGGCTTTCCCCCCCACCCCTGCAGCAGGCCTCTCGCCTCTGACGTAGTGGCCTCCCATGTAGGCCACAGCCCAACGCCAGAAGTTTGGCGACTGGACTGCGTGGATCAGAAGGTGTGCGCGTGTGGAGGAGATGTGATGTGCAGAGGAGTATTATGTGTTTGATGTGCAGGGGGGGCATGGGCAGGGGAGTATTGTGTGTGATGCGCGGGGGGATGTGTGTGATGTGCAGGGGGGATGTGTGTGTGTAGGGGGGATATGTGTGATGTTTAGGGGGATGTGGGGTATGTGTGTGATATGCAGAGGGGTGATGTGCAGAGAGTATTGTGTGGGATGTGCAGGGGGGTGTTTGATGTGCAGGGGAGTAATATGTGTGTGATGTGTAGGGGGGATGTGTGTGATGTGTAGGGGGGATATGTGTCATGTGCAGGGTGATGTGGTTAATGTGCAGGGGGGACGATGTGTGTGATATGCAGGGGGGTAATGTGTGTGTGATGTGGAGGAGAGGGTATTATGTGTGTGATGTGGAGGGGGAGTATTATGTGTGTGGGAGAGGGGTGTGGGAGAGAGGTGGAGGCAAGAGGGAGAGAGGGGTGGGATGTGTGGGAGAGGGTTGTAGGGGAAAAGAGGTGGGTGGGAGAGATAGAGGGGGAGTCTCGCAAGGCCACCGACACTGGGAGTGGGTGGGAGAGGGGAGAGATGGGGGTGAGATAGAGGCGGAGTCTCGCAAGGCTGCCGACATTGGGGGTAGGTGGAGTGTGGAGGGCCAGTGAAAACTGAAGACCTGGGCCCCAGGAAAGCTGTTTGCGTCCCTGGTCAGACTCAATACACTATGTATGTATGTATGTATAATCAGTGTTCGACAAACCTATACATTTGCTCGCCCCGGGCGAGTGGATTTAACATCGTGGCGAGCTCCTATTGGCCCAAGCAGCACACGTTTGGTACTAGGTGGCGAGTAGATTTTTTGGTGTGGCGAGTAGATTTTTTGGTGATTTGTCAACCACTGTGTATAATATATATATATTTTTTTTAGAAGTGCGGTACAGTACTTCAATAGGATCACCCTTTTACACAAATTAGTTATGTTATAAACTTTAAAAGACTCACACTTTTTACAGAAATCAGTGGCCCTATAAACGTTTATGGAATAATACTCTTTACAGTCCGAAGTCTCACTCAACAGGTTGCAAGCTTTGTCGGAGAAAAGGCAATAAAGCTGTCGTGGAGTATTGTTACCACCATCCAACAACTTCTGCATTAGCTTACAATTTCCACTCACTTCTTCACCGTCAGGAACTTGTTAAGGGGTCCCCCCCCTGCCATCTCCATGACCAGCATGAGACACTCAGCCTGGCACACCCCTATCATCCTCACAATATAAGGGTTGTCCAGTTGATTCATGATCCCTGCTTCCTTCATCATCTCGTCCTTTATCACCTTCTCGTTCTCATTCTGCATCTTCAGCACCTTGATGGCCACATCAATGTGACGCCTGGAGTGGACACAGGAGGAAATGGGAAGTCAGGAGAACATAGGGAGACTACAAAGCCAGGAACCCAGTCACACAGAGCTGAGGGTTTTATTGCTAAGCCTGTAGAGTTTCCCAATGTCAGTCCCAAGAGTTATGGACTTCTGTTGCTGTATTGTCGTCACCAAGTTCACATAGAGGTTCTTCATTGCATTCACCATCACCACCACCAGAAGGACCTCCTCTGGGAAGACTTACTTCTTCATCTTGTAGACACCTTTCTTGACGCTTCCAAAGTTCCCTGCCCCCAGCTCCTCCTCATCCATCATGATATCATCTCTCTTCAGGAATAGCTTGCGCTGTCTCAGCTCTTCTGGGTCACTGTAAGAACTCTCATACACACTTGTGTCCATGGGTAAGATGCGGGACTTTTCATGGACTGCAATCCGAGAGAGAGAGAGAGAGAGAGAGATTGATTGATGAAGAGCTGGTGGAGTTCAATCAGTGCTGGGTAAAGCAAAATGTAGCCTCTGTGCTACCAAACCATATTAGTTACCTCACGAATGTCAATGGGACCACCCATTATCAGCTAGTGTTACCCCCCCTACAGACTTTAATGGGGTCCCCCTCATACTCATATCAGCTGCTGCTAAGGATTTTAATCAACCTCTTACACATATCAGTTGCCCCCATAAATGTCAATGGAATCAACCTCTTAAAAGTTAGGATAGTTCACTTATACTTAAACCTACAGTATGATCTGCCTTCATAGTCTTAAATGGGATCACTCTCACACATTCGTTGCCCCCACAGACATCAGTGGGATAACCCTCTTACACATATCAATTGCCCCCATAGACTTCAATGGGAACACCCGCCCACACCCAGGGTCCCTTACAGTATGTTCTCACCATTGAAAGGTTCTGGGGTGTAACCATCTGAGCTTGATGCCAGTTGTCTCTGAGTAATAAAACACAAATGTTCATGGTTTTGTCTCATTACAGGGATTCATACACATTACCAATCCTCATTTTCTGCTTCTTGCTGCTTACTATGGAAGAAGCTTGTTAATCGATATCCTTCCATTTGTAGTATCCTTCTTAGCCCTTCCTATTGCTTCATATAACTGCTCCCTATAACTCCTCCTATTGCCACATATAACTCCTCCTATTGCTCCATATAAACCCACCCTATAACTCCTCTTATTGTTCCATATAAATTCTCCCTATAACTCCTCCTATTGCTCCATCAAGCTGCCCCTAATAACTTCACCCTAATACCCCCTAAGATGTCAAGCCCTA
This sequence comes from Ascaphus truei, assembly GCF_040206685.1. Taxonomy (NCBI): domain Eukaryota; kingdom Metazoa; phylum Chordata; class Amphibia; order Anura; family Ascaphidae; genus Ascaphus; species Ascaphus truei. Next base: position 40,143,475 of record NC_134490.1, read on the forward strand.
GAGTGACGTTAAGTGAGCAAGGCACTACAATACACATCTAGGACTAGACAGTTGGGCCAGGTCCCCAGTGGCCGCTGCAGCGCGCGCTACACACCGCAGCACACAGCACAGCCCTCTATGAGGCTGGCCCCAGTGGCCACTGCGGCGCGCGCTACACACCGCAGCACACAGAACAGCCCTCTATGAGGCAGGCCCCAGTGGCCGTGGGTGCGCAAAGCGCGATGATGTGTATGCTTGTAGGGAAGACAAGAATGTTGTCTTCCCTGTGCCACGATGCGATCACGTGGTCAGCGCGCAACCAATGGCAGGACAGATCTGCCCCATTTTGGCCGTGCACCGCGTCATGGCCCCGCCCCCGCGCATCCCATCGCTCCCCTACCGACCGCCAATCACTGTTTTTATCTGTGCACGAGCCCCCCGTCATGGCCCAGCCCCCCCACCCATGCATCCCATCGCTCCCCTACAGATCGCCGATCACGTCTTTTATCTGTGTACGCGCCGCCAGGCGCGCGTGCAGCAGTAAATACTGGGGCCGTTGCCTTAGAAAGCTGGGTGGAGGGGTGCAGAGCCTGACTCCTCTAGGACTGATCGCTTTCAATTCTTTGATATTCGATGTTACTCACATTTTTTGGAAGTGATGGTGGAACTGCAGCAACAACTGAAATAAGAAAATGAAGCCAAATCACAGAAAGGGCAATAGCAACACATGTCCCACCATATTGTTATTAATAAATGTATCGTGATAGTGATATTTATCGTGACAGGTATCTGTTCAATAAGAAAAACACAAAAACATCACTAACTGTTTTAATGTTAATTAAGAATGTTAAAAATAAATTATTTGAAGGTACTCATACTGTATTACAAAGTATTACAGATTAAATAGGATAACATTTGAAAATGATAAATAACAGTCTTACCCGCCCCTATCCCTCGATATTTTACTTAGATTGTAAGCTCTGCAGTGCAGGGATTCCCATTTTCATGTGCTTTTATGTTGGGTTGTTAAAATTCAACGTTAACCAAAAATATTTTCATTTATGTTTGATAAAATCACATTTCACACATTGCACTTTTAATCAAGGTGAACCCTGGGTCGGAGAAGTGCAGAGCCTGTACCCATGCGGGGACTGAACACACGCTACAGAGTCTGTGCTCTAAAACTCACAGGAATATTCGATGATGAAACAGGGACACATTTGTATTCATTATTGGCCATATTTACTAGGGTGAGCTTTGACGTAGGACACCTTTCAATGCTGGAAGACACATTGTAGCCCATGCAAGTGAATGAGATGTAGGGTGTCATAGAGCATCGCCTAATATGGCCATAGATATTAAATGTCTTCTCTGACCCATTTGCGGACATGAGCAATGCATTTGCAAAACCTGAATTAATTCTGTGTATAAAAATGAGGTCACTATTTTCTCCACGCCCTTTACATTCTACTGTTATCTGGTAATTATTGTTCTTCCCTTTTTATCTCTTTGGCAGCACACTTAGTTTAAACAAAAAGTGTTGCTCAACAATGTGCTTCTATATACAAGAGTTTACACACTGTCCTGTTGAAAAGAGGTTAGGTATAGATTGTAAAAACCTCAGTTGGCTGCTACAGAAGTCTTAAAGCCTAAAAAAATAACAATGTGTCAATCACATACATTTAAACCTGTTAAATTAGAGTTAAAGCCTCAGTCTCTCTTAACTGATCCTAAAATACTTTTCTTATTTATGTACTGTAATGACATAACCCGCTAAAGGGATCAGCCCCTCCGAGGACCAAAGTGAACCAATGCCACTGACATATTAAAGAGATTAAATCTGGTCATTTTTGATCCTTTTCCTTTTTTTTTTAACCAGAATCTGACACCACTTTAATTTTTTTTGTTATAGTCTGTTTGCAAACATTAAGAAAAGCTCAGAGGCACTAGCTGAAGGGTCAGCATAACTGCTGCCGATCGGTTAAGTGTAGGATTTGATTGGGGGGAGAAGTTACATAGTAGATGAGGTTGAAAAAAGACATATAGTACGTCCATCCATTTCAACCTGCTGTATGCTAAATTTAGACGACAGATACTGTATCCTATATTTGTACTTACAGTATATTGATCCAGAGGAAGGCAAACAAAAAACCCCAGTATTATATCATCCAATGATATCTCATAAGGGGAAAAATACATTCCTTCCTGAATCCAAATATTGGCAATCAGATTACTGCCTGGCTCAACATCCTTCCCATGTTTACTTATTTGGTATATCCCTGTATACATTTCCTTTCTAAAAAGATGTCCAACTTTTTTTTTTAAGATATCTATTGTCTGCCATCACAGTCTCCATGGGTAATGAATTCCACATTTTAACTACCCTTACTGTAAAGAACCCTTTCCTTTGTTTCTAGTGAAATCTCATTTCCTCCAGCCTTAAGGGATGACCCTGTGTCCTTTATACTGCACATTGGATGAATTATTCTTTTGAAAGCACCTTGCATTGTCCCGGTATATAGTTTTAATATCCCCTCTTAGACGCCTCTTTTCTAATGTAAACAAATCTAATTTAGCTAGTCTCTCCTGATAAATCAGATTGCCCATCCCCTTTATTAATTTGGTGGCTCTTCTCTGCACTTTCTCTAGTTCCATAATGTATTTTCTAAGGAGTGGTGCCCAAAATTGTACTCCATATTCAAGGTGTAGCCTTACTAATGCTTTAGAAAGGGGCATAATTATGTTTACTTCCCTTCCATCCATTGACCGTCTAATGCAAGATAGGATCTAGTTTGCCTTTGCAGCTACTGCATGATTTTGGGCACTATTGCTAAACCTGCTGTCTACCAGCACTCCTAAATCCTTCTCCATCAAGAATTCTCCTAATTTATTCCCATTTAATTTGTACGTTGCCTGTTTATTCTTGTTTCCCAAATGCATAGCCTCACATTTATCTGTATTAAACCTCATCTGCCATTTACCTGCCCAAGTTTCCAGTCTCTCCAAGTCCTTCTGGGCAGAAATTACATCCTGCTTTGATTCTACTACCTTACACAATCTAGTATCAGCAAAGATGGAGACTTTGCTCTCTATGCCATCCTCAAGGTTATTAATAAACAAGTTAAAAAGCAGGGGTACCAGTCCTTGGGATACTCCATTCACAACTTTAGCCCAACCTGAAGTGAAGGAAGGGTACATATGCAGAGGCCAAAGGTTACACCTACTTCTTTGCCATCCGGACCAGTTTGAAGTCCCACCCTACCTCCCTGGTTTTTTCTTGCAGCGTGACGGTAAAGTTTAGATGGGTTGGGGACCCAGGAAAAGTTGGCTCCTTTTGGGTAGGTCTAAGTTACCTGCCAATTGGTAGTTATGGGGAAGGCAGTGTCATACCTGGCTCGGGCGGTCAGTATGGGGGTGAACTTCCAGTTATGTGGTGGGTTTTTGGACCAACTGGCATGGGCGACTGTTGGCATATAGAGAAACAAGCTGGTGGAATCCCCTGGGCTTTATGGAATTGCGGGCAGAGCAACTTAGACAGGTAACCCTAGATTTGTTTAGATTTTGTATTTATAAATAAAGCTGCAAACAATTTCTTCCAAGACATTGTTTGGGTATTATTTATGGGTGTTATGTTCTTGTTTGCTTTGATTGTCAGTGTCACAGAGCAAAACCCCACCCCCCAACTTGAGGCATGGGTAAAGCTACGGCCCCAGTCACTGCGTGCACGCGCGCGTCGGAGCGCCTGGCGGTGCGTGCACCAGTTTTAGCCGCGACCTGTGGTCTAGGGGTCGCGATGGGACACGTGTCTAGGCAACAGCAGGGGGAGCAAAGACAAGATCTAGGCTACGACCCCCGGGGAGGCGTAGCAGGGGCGCCGCCATGACATCACGCGGCTGGTTCGTCCTCATTGGCTGAATTGCCGCCGTGACGTGGCCATCGCTAGTTCGCCGTGCCAAAAGACAAAAATCTTGTCTTTTGGGAAAGGTGGCCGCGCATCGCACTTTCTGCAGGCGCGCGCAGGTAGTGGCTGGGGCAGGCCCCATAGTGGTCCATATCTTGTTCGCGCCGCGGACGCCATAGCATGCTCAGCCACGAGCAGTGGGGACAAGACCTTAGTCATGAGCTGAGACTTAGGAGGTGTTTGATTTCATCTGGTTGCTCCCTTTTTATGCGGATGTCACTGTGTGTTCAGCAAGTGTGTGTACAACCCGAGCCCCTCTTTCCTCTCTCCACTTATCTTTATTGGCTCTCTGATAAGGAGGGTGGGATAATGGTAATAAAACACTTGATTGACAAACACATTTCCATTCCGAAGCCCCTAAGAATTTCAATTTGTAATTTATTTTCAAAAAAATGTAAGCAGCCCATGCGTTGCTATTGTATTATCCTAGTTAGATTTGTTCAGGGTAGCCTTAGATTGTTACATTCTTTACAAAAGGATGTGTTCTGTCCAGCAATGTTACGCCTCGGCCATGTTAACTGCTTGCTGGCGGAAGCATGCTGAGGCACGCTCCCGCTCAGCACTGAGCCCCTGCAGCCGCAATTAGAGCGGCTTTAGTAGGGGCTCACCTGCGCTTCCGCGCGCTTGCGGAAGCGCAGGTCTTAGGGGAATTTTAAATTCCCCCGCTTGCCGGCGAGACAGGCCGGTCACGTGAGCAGTTCGCCCAATGAGGGCGAACCAGCTCCGTGATGTCACTGGCCCGCCCCCGGCCAGTGACGCGCCCGCCCCCGGCCCGCCCCCTGCCTGCCCCCTGAAGGCCCGCTGACGGCGCGTGCGGTAAGCAACCGCAAGGCCAGGGAAAGCACTCGCTTTCCCTGCGCCTCAGCGCACCTCAGCGAGCCAGCAGGCAGCATGGACTCGACCTTAGAATGCACTTCTAAACATGCCGTTGTCATTAAGTCACTTTGGTCCTATGTGGGCTGACGCTTTTTGCCATTAAACTCGTCACTGTCATTAGATCACTTTGGTCCTACATGGAACTGACCCTTTAACCCATTAAACATATCACTGTCGTTGGGCCACATTGGTCCTACGTGGGACTGAATAAAGTCAAATTCACCCTCAGTATTGTGTATCGAGCGATGCCTCCCAGTTCCGTTGGACTTACCTTGCGGTGTGCTGGCGTTGGGACAGATTTCCTTTAACATGGTTACAATTCCGTCTGGCTTGATTTTCAGGTACTCAACAAGCTTTACATGGGGTGAGAAGAAGAGGGATATCAGTAAGGGAAACCAAGTCTCTATATAACGGCCTTGGGTTAAACAATGTCCTTAATCTCAGCACAACCCTTGGTTTCTTTTGCACTGACTTCTGAAGAAGAGACATTGTGATTTCCAAAATGAATCTGTCAATTAAGGTGTTGGTGTTAAATACACAAGATTGCCGGTTTGATTCCAGCCTCAAGAGTTTACATACAGTCTGTCACTCATTTAATGAAATTGTATTCACGCAAAATATATATATTTCTAGTACTGGGGATTTGTTTTGCCAAAGTTAAAGCAGTATTTACTGATTTATTTATTTCAACATGGGTATGAAGCAGGGGGTCTCCGGAGCTGAACGAGATACTTACCGGAGATGCTCACGCCGGTTACTTCCTGGTTGGTAAATGTCCTATGGCGGGCCAATGGCAAACTACAATGGATGATGTTACTGCTTCCTATTGGCTCCCGTGCTGCGAGAGATTTCAGTTGCCATATTGCACACCCAGCTAGGGCTGCTACTGGCATGAGCTACGGGGGTATGTATCTAGGGAAGCAGAGGATCTCCGGAGCTGAAATTAATGGGGTCAGCTTCAGCAACCCCCCTGCTTCCCACCCATATAAAAACACCCGATGCAGAAACACGCCTTTAAGAGAGCATCTACATTTTCTTGTAGAAGGAAATCCCATAAAAGTCTATGGGGACAAATAATTTAAAGTAAAGATGGATCCCAGTCTTAGGGGACCAGTCTTTTTTTGCAGAGGAGGATCCCATCAATATCTAGGGGGACAAATAACTTCTTGAGGAACATGCATGGGATTGAGGTAAAGGGACCCACCTGCCACAAGGTGTCAAACCTGGTGCCATCAGGGATGGAGTACTTCCCAGATTTGTCATGATCGATCTTATAATGGTAGACGGTTTTGCCATAGACGACGGAGAGAGCAAAGGTCCCTTTTTCTTTCCTCTTTCTCATCCTGAAGAAGGACAAAGAAGAGTTGGTAATAGTAAAGAACAATGAAGAACTACACATTCTGCAATAAAACTATATTATTGTATATGTAACTAGATCTCGTACGTAAAGCCTTCCCTGCTCACAATTTATGATTAGAGGGACACGGAAGGCTGGGTGGCAACAATCTAGATATTTACAAGATGCACTTCCTGGAAGAAGACCAGAAGAAGCTCTGAGAGTCCAGAAAAAAATAAAACAAGGGGCATCTTAGAAAGAAAGATCATGATAAGCAAGGGTGCATTCTAGAAGCATTCTGGCACAGAAGAAGCTGGCATCATTCTAGAAATGTTTTTATAGAAACTGACAGCAATCTGAGATAAGATCGAGAGAAGGTGAGAGCACAAGGGGGGAATCAAGAGCTGGCGAAAGCATTGTAGAGCAATATCAAAGAAAGCTGGAAGCATTCTAGAGTAAGATCAAGAGAATCTTGGAGTAATCTTCAATATAACAAAGCGCAACCTGGAGCATTCTATAGTAATGTCACGAGAAGAAGTTGCGGGCATTCTAGAGCAAGATAAGATGGTAACATTCTAGAATAAGATTCAGAGAAGGCAGGGGCATGTTAGAAAAGCTTTAAGGAAATGGCGAGAATTCTGGAGTCAGATCAGAAGCTGAGGACATTCTAGAATGAGATTTACTCCAGACAAAAACCTTACAAAAATACCAACAGATTACTCTAGAGCAGTGTTTCCCAACTCCAGTCCTCAGGGAACCCCAACAGGTCAGGTCTAAAGGATATCCCTGCTCCAGCACAGGTGGGTCAATCAGCAGCACAGTCATTTTGACTGAGCCACCTGTGCTGGAGCAGGGATATCCTTAAGACCTGACCTGTTGGGGTTCCCTGAGGACTGGAGCTGGGAAACACTGCTCTAGAGAGCTACAACATGAAAATAAAGGAAAGAGTCCCTGATGAAAGAGATTGTTAAAATTCTACATTAAGTTAACAAAAAACTACATTTAAAAAAAAAATACATTTCACAAATTGCAATTTCAATCTAGATAAGCCTGAAGTTGAGTGAGTGCAGAGACTTTAAGCCATTCAGAGGTTTGTGCTTAAAAACTTACAAGAATTTGCCATCCGGCTGGGCCCCTGAGTATAGCTTGCGTTCAGCTTCTTCTCTGCTTATCGTTTCATGGTACCACGCCATCTGTTCATGAGCAGTGGTGGCTATGAGCTTCTCCACCTGTGGAGCCTGGCTGATGATCGCCTGCTCCAGAGCATCACCCTGTGTGCATGTATGGGTAACAAGAAGGTCAGAGTATAGGTCAACTACCAATATCTACATGTGACAGGGAGCTGTTACCTGTGCGCAACAACTGGCGCAGATTCAGGTGTCTGTAAGTAGTCCTGGCAGGGAATCAGACTAGTCATTTGATTCCGGGAATTCCCTCTGGTTCAGGTATTTAGTCTACTAGGTTTAATTGCCAGAGCTAATTGGATCACATGTGAGCAGAGTATGGTGCATGATGCATCCAGAGGTCGCTGGTGAGCTGGGGAAAGAGCTGCAGCCTGTCTCTCTGTATCTCCAAAATGCAAAACTGCAGTATGTACCAAAGTAATGAAAAACTCTGCACCCCTGCAGAACACAGACTCTGCACTCTCCGTACTCCCGCCTCCATGTCCTCGACTGGCACTGCCCACTCACCTCCAGTTTCCATGTTTGCTTCACATACTCCCGCACCATGTTCTCCCGGATATTATCGAATACTCCTGGCTTGCAATCAAATCCGCTAGGCCGGTTGCAGGGCCTTCGCAGGGTGCAGCACAGCCCGTCTGCATCTTTGGAGTAGTACTCACAGAGCTCGGCCGGCCCGCAGTGGGGTTTCCCCCCCGCAATAGCGTAAGTGCCATTCAGCTGCCGCTCCACGGGGTAGTGGTGAATTATCAAGTCATGCACCACAGAGAGAACATATCCACCCAGGTTTCTCAGGCACTGTCTCAGCAGGAAAACGCCATCCATCATCCCAGCTAGTTTGAGGAAGTCTTCAGCATCAGCGCGAGAAATGCTGCCATAGAAGAAGGGCAGTTGACGGGCTGCGTCCAGCATCTTTAAATCGCCCAGGTCTTACGCAAAGGAGCAGTTAGAAGAACCTAGGGTACAGTGAGGGGCAGAGTGACATGGTGACACAGAGAAGGGAGCTTTGGGACATGGAGTTTGTCCCTCCCACTGCAGGGTAAAAGTGACACAGAAGGTGGCAATGTGACATGGAGTCTGTGTTTCCACTGTATGCTCACAGAGTGACACAGATAGTAGAGATCTATGGCCCATGGAGTCTATTCCTCCCATGGCAGGATGACATTTTCTGCTTTTGGTCTATTCATATACACTGTTCTAACAAGGTGACACCGAGAAAAATGGCATCCACACGGTTATGACCAATTGAGTCTGTCCTTCCTACTGCAGGGTGACATAGTGGCACAGACAGAAGGGACCTAGGGCCAATGAAGTCTGTTTGTCCCATTATATGAGCTGACACACACAGAAGGGACGCAATATGACCCCCAACTAGTCTAGTATGTCCCTTGCAACACAGTAAAAAGAGAGATGATCCATCTCTTATTTCTCTAAAATATTTCAAGATGCACAACGTTTCGGCTTCACATAGGCCTTTATCAAGTCACTTGATATACAACGTTTCGGGCCTCACATAGGCCTTTATCAAGTCACTTGATATACAACATTTCGGCCTCACATAGGCGTTTATCAAGTCACTTGATATACAACGTTTCGGCCTCACATAGGCGTTTATCAAGTCACTTGATATACAACGTTTCGGCCTCACATAGGCGTTTATCAAGTCACTTGATATACAACGTTTCGGCCTCACATAGGCGTTTATCAAGTTACTTATTAGATATTTATACATATATATTTAGGCACTGTACCGTGTATGAGTCTCACTGGATGTGCTAAAACTGAGCTTTGTCTGTGTTTTATGTTCTGTCTCTAGTTTTAAATATATATTGCCATGCTCAGTAGCACTCCTCTGTGACACTCATATGCTTATATATATGTTGTGGTCATTTTGGGGGTTCAATAGGAGCTTGTTAGGTGTCCAGTATGTTTTACAATTCTTGTCCAGCTAGTCATGGCTGATTGGAGGGTGGCAACCTCCTTCCTAATTTAAGATCACCCCCTCCCACATTTAAAAGGTTATGGGCTCACTCCATAGCATCTTCCACTCAGGGGAACTTGCCTGCTTGCAGTTTGGCTGTGACATCTATAATACAGAGTGCTTTTCCTGGTAATGTACAGGTTAATAAAAGCTTCAGTCAGACTTAGAACTTTGCAACTAATATTGACAGATTTACTATAAATCATTCTTCCTGTTATTACACAGGTTATTAAGAATTTATATTAGCGTTAGGGACCCTGATATGTGGTCTGCCGTGGCGTTGGCTCAGGGGCTTACAACAATTTTGGCCAAAAATGTCAAACTAAAAGACCATTTTACTTATTAGATATTTATACATATATATTTAGGCACTGTACCGTGTATGAGTCTCACTGGATGTGCTAAAACTGAGCTTTGTCTGTGTTTTATGTTCTGTCTCTAGTTTTAAACATAGACAGAACATGAAACACAGACAGAGCTCAGTGCACATCCAGTGAAACTTATACACGTTACAGTGCCTAAATATATATGTATATATATCTATTAAATAAAATGGTCTTTTAGTTTAACATTTTGGCCAAAGTGTTGTAAGCCCCTGAGCCACTTTCTCTATATCTGTAATGATACCGTTTGCTGTGGAGTGATTTACATAGGTACAGTACAAAGTAGATGAGGTTGAAAAAAGACATACGTCCATCAAATTCAACCTATGCTAAATTTAGACGACAGAGACTTTATCCTATATCCGCACTTACAGTATATTGATCCAGAGGAAGGCAAACAAAAAACCTCGGTGAAATATCATCCAATGATATCTCATAAAGGGAAACATAAATTCCTTCCTGACTCCAAATATTGCAAATCAGATTACTCCCTGGATCAACATCCTGCTTTCAGACATAAAAGTGACATTTAGGAAAAGGAGTCCCTGTCCTGAAGAGCTTACAATCTAATTGGTAAGTAGGAGGAACGTACAGAGACAGTAGGAGTGTGTTCTGGTAAGTGCGCCTGCAAGGGGTCAACGTTTATGTACTGTATGAGGTGTATAGTATCAGCCACGGAGCAACTCATATGCTTCCTTAAGGAGGTGTTTTTTAAGATGGGTCATAAAGGTTGATAGAGAGGGTGCTAATCGGAGATTGAGGGAAAGGGCATTCCAGAGGTGTGGGGCAGTCAATGAGATCTATTGTATCTGCCATCACAGTCTCCATGGGTAATGAACTCCACATTTTAACTGCCCTTACTGGAAAAAATTATGAAAAAGAAGGATCCAGCGCTCCACAGGTTTTGCAAAAAGTTCCACATTTATTGCGCCATACCCATCGACCGTTTCGACCTTAGTAGGTCTTGAAAAAGACCTACTAAGGTTGAAACGGTCGTTGTGTATGGCGCAATAAATTTGGAACTTTTTGCAAAACCCGTGGAGCGCTGGATCCTTCTTTTTCATAGTTCAAGCTTGGATGATTGTGACAGGTATCCCTTTTGAACCAGCAGCACCGGTAATAATGTTATGTATATATATTGCTTAGAGTATGGTGTGCAGCATATCACTGTTTATCTTACTGGAAAGAACCCTTTCTTTTGTGGCTGGTGTCATTTGTACTGCCCTTGGGATGAATAGTTATTTTGAAAGCTCCTTGTATTGTCCCCAAATATAAGATAAGATCGTTTGCCTTTGCAGCTACTGTGTGACTTTGGACACTATTGCTAAGCCTGCTGTCTGCACGCACTCCTAACTCCTTCTCCAGCAAGGATTCTCCTAATTTATCCCCATATAATTAGTAAATTGCCTGTTAATTCTTGTTTCTGCCCAAGTTTCCATTTACCTGCCCAAGATATTATACAAGAAGTTTTAGCGCAGGGATGGCCAACTCCAGTTCTCAAGAACGACCTACAGACCAGGATATCCCTGCTTCAGCACAGGTGTCACAATCAGTGGCTCAGTGAAAGACTAGATTAAGCCACCTGTGCTGAAGAAGGTATAATCTGAACACCTGACCTGTTGGTTGTCCCTGAGGACTGAAGCTGGCCATCCCTGGTTAGGGCATTATAATCATTTTCAGAACTGTTTCAAATTCTGGCTCTCTCTAAACCCCAAAACGCTGATCCTAAAGAAAATGATATACAGAACTGACTGAGCAGAAGAGAGAGTTGACTCGTACAGGAAATTGAGGCAGGAAATACTTATTTGCTGTGACAGTCGAGAAGTAACTTGTTTTTTTTTTTTTTTACTTTTTAGATCTAGAAAGGTATTGCAAATAAATATATTACAGTGAGTGACCATTTTTTAAACCCATCTTCGGCCGAAATCTGCTTGACGGTGGGCCCTGCAATGTGCACGCAGTGATGGTAGACAAACGTGGTTACATCAGTGGTCGAAGTGGATTTTAAACAGTAATGGTGCTGTGTGGCGCACGCAAAATGTATTTAACTGGGGAAAATACTACTTTGACTTTGTATTAGAAATATATATAAAAAGGAGAGATAATTCCGAAATAATGCTATTTTTCTTTAGAACGTGAAACTATATGTTTGTCAGCAAAAATGTAGTGGTACGTTCAGTGAGTTTGTACAGTATATACAAAAACTAGTACTTTGTGGTTGTAAATAAATTTTTAAAAAAAAGTAAATTGGGGTTGTCAATAAAAGCCATAGTGTTAATTTTGTGTTGTATATAAAAAAAAAGTAGCAATTTTGGTTTATAAATAGAAAACTAGTGGTACTTTTGGGTTATAAATAAAAAGTAATGGCACGCCATAGCCACTTTTGCTATAATTCTTGAACTACTAGGGTATGTGACTCTCCCACGCAAGATGCTGTAATTAGCTGGCTGTTCCACTGACGAGAGTAGATCTTGAGATAGAGGCGTGGAAACAAAAAAACAACCAAGTGTTGCTACAGAAAGCAAAGTTGGAGTGGAAATAGTATGCGGGTATTGCTGTTAATGTGGTTTATAGGAAATGAACACGGTATAATAAACAGTAAGTGAAACCTTAACTAGCCCACTTAAACTGTTAAACAGTCGCCCCTTAAACTTCAGTGGGAGTTATCCTTTTTAGGTTCAGACTCACGCTCAGTCTCAATTCTTGTACCCATACATTTTAAAAGGATCACCCTCTTCCACACATCAGATGTCCCCTTTGGCTGTAATATGATCACTCTCTTACATACAACTGCCCTATAGACCTTAATAGGGTCCGCTTCATACACATCATCTACCCCCCAAAGACTGTAAATGGATCATAAAACAGGACAGCTAGCGACCCTGTGTACACATACACACACACATTAAAAAAACATGTACATATATATATATATACTGTGTGTATATATATATATATATCTACAGTATTTTCTAAATAAATATATATGTAAATAATATAATTTTTCCTAACTATCAAATATTTTTGAGTGCGATAATGAAGTCCCATTTCGCTTTAACATCTGAGTAAATTGATTCAATAAACCTTCTATAGAACGACCCATATATGCAGCATAATATACTGGCAATATGGCATACAGCAGAATTCTGATTTAGGAGAAGTAGACATTAAACTGTCCAAGTCTTCTCCGTCTCACCCTGACCTTCTGTCTTTCACTATCCCCTGTCTCTGCCGCCTATACTCCCTTTCTATCTGACTGTCCCTCTTTTCTGTCACTGTCCTCTCTGCTCCTGATCTGTGGGACGGTCCCTTTTAAGTGTCAATCTCCCACCTTTGACCCTTTAACCATTCTCATTATGATTGTCCAGTTTCTTTGTCACTTTCCCGTCTCCCCCTTCTCACCGTGACTGTCTCTTTTCTGCATCACCATCTGTCCCTATCACCCAGCGATGTCCTGATCATCACAAGCCTGCCTGAAATCCCCTTTAAAGTGGGTAGCGCGGAGTTTGATGTCAAACTACAGTGGAACAAGAAGGGTCAGAAAGGAAACAGCTCCGAGCAGAGAGAACAAGGCCGAAGAGGCGGATAAACTTACTTCAGCCCTAGCCTGTTTCTGTTCCAAGATAAAGCCTCTGTCCAGAATGTTTCCGGCACGCGCGCAGTGCGCAGAACCTCCCCGCTATCGTGCTGCTATTCTTTATAGAAGAAAGTGCTCTCATTTAAGAGTTAAAAGGGCAGGAAAGACAGGGGGAGAGGGAGTGGTTACGTGAATGTCAGAAAACTCCACTCACAACATCAACAGCTTGATCGCTTTATATGATAGGGACTCAGCACCTGCAGAATTGAGTCTCATCCGAAAACATCTATATCTTTAAGTGCCCCCCTTATTACCTGTTTGACATTTTTTTCCCTTATAATCTTTCATTGGACATTCCCTCTACAATAAATGATATGTTCCCATAGAGTTTCATGTGATCTCGTCTACAATAAATGATCTGTTCCCATAGACTTTCATGGGATCCCCCTCTATAAGAAATGATCTGTCTCCATAGACGTTCATGGGATCCCCCTCAACAAGAAATTATTTATCTGCGTAGACTTCCATGGGATCCCTATACAATAAATTATTTATCCCCATAGACTTTCATGGGATCCCCCTCTACAAGACATTGTTTGTCCCCAAGGACACTAAGGTCTATGTTCAATATACCGTGACGCCATCTTCTTTCTGTTTTGAAAAATGTCAGCATTGTGAAAATGAATAGGATCTCAATCGTCCCTATTAGGGGTAGGATGACTTCACAGCATATTAAGGAAGGGTCAAAGAGAGACATTATCATCCTATGTCTTTTAGTGACCCTGGGGGTCTATATGTCAAAGTCTGTCAGGTGCTGCACCAGATTTACTAACGGAAACTAATCCTGCCTAAATCAATGGAACTTTTTCTGACCTCCATTGACTGCTAGCTGCTAAGCTTTTGGTGGCCATTCCGTCTGCCACCTGCTCCTCCTCATCTCTTATCCCTTGCAGAATCTCTAGACATTTAGGAGGTGATCCTTTCCGTTCCCAGAATTGCAGATAGAATGTCATCACATCCCCCATGGGTCCACCACATATTAATTGTTCTACTCAGGTATGGTCAACCCTCTCAGTAGCAACACCCTTATTTCTTACGACCCTCTGTAGAGCCAACTCCAGCCTATGTAGGAATTCTGATCATTTCTCTCTCTCTTGCTAATACATTCCCCATAACTGGAAATATAGTTCTTCTCTGCTCTGTGGTGCCAAACGTGTTTTCTAGAGCACGTGGGTACTCACTAGGGGCGCTGACCTCTTTTCCTTTTCTAACAGCTCACACTATCGATAGCGCGGGACCCTTTAGGCTTTCCGTAATCTGGCCTTTTTTTTATCCTGGTCCAATCCCCCAGTTTCTGCACAAACTGTGTGCCCGCTCTATAAAGCTCTCAAAACCGTCCTCACTCGAAGGGGTCAGTCTCACCCCCGAGAAAATGCGTAATAATTATCTTCCCTCTGGGACTGCGTGCATTTTTCTATTAATTTCCCCATGGCAGTGAGGGGCGCCTCTGGTGAGGTGGGGGCATTGTCCATAGAGGAAGTGGGTGCAGCGGGGTACATTTCGTTACGAAATTCCTCCATTGTGGCAACCTCCTTAGCTAAAAATTCTCTAACTTTATCTACAAAAGTGCGATTAACTTGATTTCTAGGTCCAGCGGAAGAGATATGACAAATAGTAATGGCCCACATTTCATTGTCCCCATGCCCGCTACACTATTAGGCATCCAGGCAGTATCAATGTCTTCATTGCACATACACAGTACAAAAGCATTCTTTGTATTTTAACACAATATTTTCTCCTTTATTTGAGCCCTTCCCAACAGAGGTGCGGCTCTCAGTACCCCGTTAATAGCCATATTATCGGCAGTGTCTGGGACCGGCAGGCTGAATGCTTTAGTACAATCCTGTGCATACCACTCACTTCTATGATCTTATCTTTGACTTGTAGTAGAAGGAAACAGACATCTTGAAGCGCAGTTCAAATTCCTCACTGACATTTATTTTTATCAGACTGTGAGCCGGTTACCAAGGGAAACAAGGTTTCAGCTTTCAATCGAGAACTTTGTTAAGCTGATCTTCTCGAGACATTGTGGTACCTGTCAGTAAGGTCTCACAGCACACAATGCCAAATTCACCCAGTAGCACGTAATATATATAACAATAAATACAGATCGTACCATTTAAAAGCAACATTCGGCACTGGGCCATGGCCCTGGGAGCTGCAGTAAGTTGCCAGATCCTGGAAAGTGTGTCTACGTCAGGGGTGGGCAACTCCAGTCCACGAGGGCCACCAACAGGTCAGGTTTTCAGGGTATCCCTGCTTCAGAACAGGTGGTGCAGTTGAAGACAGAGCCACTGATTGAGCCACCTGTGCGGAAGCAGGGATATCCCGAAAACCTGACTTGTTGGTGGCCCTTGAGGACTGGAGTTGCCCACTCCTGATCTAGAGGTGCAGAAGACCTGTGTTGGGTTGATTAACCTCAGGATTCGGCCTGGTATATTGCATGAAGATCACTACCTAAATTGTTAAATATTACAAATCCCTACACAGACTTTAATACACCCCATGATACTATTTAAATCTTGTAAAGCATTCCTACCTCCCTAAATTCCAAGCCTATTGTATCTACATGAAATAAGGGCTCTCCCCTATTTACCTCCGCTCTTTGACTTGTACTTTTGCCTCTATTCCTAGATCCAACACTTTGGCCCCTAAGCCTTAATTCCTCATTTGCCACTCTCTATTGATATCTCCCTCATTTTGTAGCCATCAACTAAATCTGCTTCTCACATCCCATCCCCCTCACTCCAGCAAACTCCCTGTCCTGCTCTCTCTCTCTTCTTCCACTTACTGTTACTCCTGCTCTTGTGGTGACTCAAATGGCCGCACTCTTGGTGAGGGAGTGTTGGATATACACCGACAGGGTGCACAATAGGGTGAGTGTTCTGGTAAGTTCAAGACAATTCCCCAACAATGATCACCCACTGGGTACAACTTAATCAGCCTTTGTCTGATCATATTTATCGTTTTACGGGAAGGCATTGTGTGTATCCCACCAATTACAGAATATCAGCAGCGACTCCAATGTAACACTTCATTAAACTCTTTATATGCTAAGGCAGGAGCCCCAAGTCCTTCTCCCCATTATGACAGGTACTATCTCACTAGCTGAGCATGTGGTCGGCACCGGACATTAACAACAAGAACGTATTTATAGAACCCCCCCTCCAAACACAGATAGTTTTATATATATTTTAAATATTCCTTCCTCAAACGGAAGGATCATCCAAATACAGGCACAGTACATATCACGTAAGTCTCTGCACAGGTGTGTAGCAGTGTCTCTCCCCAATCCCATGGACCCTATATTATAAGGGCCCGTGAGGGTGCCGGCACAATGTTGAAGCTCATATACAAAGTGTGTAACTGTAGCAGGCCTTAGCCTTGGCAAATACTTCAGTACCGTTGGTCAGTGATGAGGATCCCCTCTGTGGTTACTCACGCCTCCCTTTGTCTTGTAGGCTGCAGCTCTCCATTAACTCCACCAGTGGGCCTATCCATGACCGTGGCACCCATCTCCGCTGAGTCGTCCTGCTCACGATCTGGTCCTCTGGTCACCACGAATCAATCTGAGGATCCTCCGGTCATGGCAGCTCTGCCCCCTCATGCTCTACCAAGGACTCTTAAAGACTCCCCCTTTTTTTCCCTCGTCCCTTGAGTCAAATGTCATTGGCTGGGGGCCATGTCTATCAAACACATACATAAACTCAAGTTACAGATTGGGCAGAGCCTAGCTCACCTGATCTCCCAGCAGTGGGCTATAAACGTCCATCACCGCCAGCTCAATCGCATTATATGAACACACAATCCCAGCAAGCTCTAACTCCAGAACCCACCACATCATATACATATATTTGTGTCAAAAGGAGAGCTACTGAGCGTGGCAAATGTATACAACAAAAGACAAAAATACGCAATGCTACATCCTATATGACAAAATACATAGTTAAATACTTCAATGTTAGTATTCACATGAATAAGGGTCACTTAGTTAAACCCTTTGGCCAAAGCGTTATAAGCCTGCAGTCACGTCACAGCATGACCAGTATGCAGGTCCTAACACTACCTAAAAGGGTATATATTTCATTGGCAATGAATACTATGTATTTTGTTCATTAAGTCTACATTGCTCCTAGTCAAGCATTTATAGGTCTGAATAAGTGAGTAGTCCTTTAAATTGAGGTCACACCTCAGTAGTAGCATGTATCTTTTAGCTACAAATTAAGTACTAACATCGTTCAGCTTGGTATAATGAATTTTTTATGAAACGCTTTGTAAATCTTTCTTAGTTAAATGCTATATGTATATACGTAGAGATTGACGCTCATACACGTGTATAGACTCACAAGCTGTATTTCAGCATATAGATAGATGGGAACTTCTGTAAATCATACCAACATATGTGTAATACAGAGTCAAGGGGGGACATGATAAAGTCCCGTGGGACGAAACATGTCGGTGTGGGGCTGTGTTTCTGTCCCTGTGCACTTATTCAATAAACCACCCTCAGTTTTAGCACGGAGTTGTGCCCTTCATTTTTTCTACAGGACTCTTCCTGCAGATTTTTACACCAGCTGTGCTCCTTGCTTCTCTACATTTTAGTTAAATGCTATCAGGGAATCCATGGCTGTTTGTATTTTAAATTGTGTTGAAAATCTGCGGCTCCTCGAAGTAACAGCACAATCACAATGCGATTGGCTCAATGGCTCCATAACACCTCCTGCCTATCATTCCATGACCACCATTCTTGTTCAGTATTTTTCTGATAGTTGAGTCATGAACAATCACATTAGCCAAGGAGAGAGTGGCCTGCAGATCCTTGGATGTTACTTTTTTTGGTTCTTTGTGACTTCTGGAGAGATTTGATAGGACGACTGCTCCTGGGTAGAGTGACTATGATCTTGAACTTTCTCCATTTGTAGATGTATCTGTCTGACATTGGATTGGTGGAGCCCCATATCCTTAGAAATGGTTTTGTAACCCTTTCTCGACTAATGAGCATCATTAACTGCTTTTCTGAGGTCCTCAGGATTTCTTTTAATTGTGGCATGACATGTTTCCACACACCTTTATGGTGAAGTCCAAATTTACAAAGTTTCTGATCTTTATATAGGGTGGGGCCTCCCAAACTCACACCTAAAGATCTACCTAATTATTTAAACACCTGATTCTAATTATCCCCTTTAATTTAGCTGATAAAACCAAGGTTTCACTTACTTTCACACATACCCTGACTCTAAATTACTAATTGTTTGTCTAATTCATACATCATTTTGTTTCAAAAGACATGGAATTGGTTAATATAAACCCTATTGGATATTTAACAAAAGACTAGTTTTGATTCAAGAAGGTTATCATGGAAAAACTATGGAATTTCTTTAATTATCATTGGCGTTCACAAACGTTTTCTCGCCACTGTACATAAACTCAAGTTACATATTTTGGTCATTTTCCAAATCTTGGATGGCACACTAACTCTTGCAGTGGGTCACCATCTTGTGGGGCAGAGTAGGCAAGCGGCTTAACATTTATTTGGAATGCCTTGCTGTCCCTGCCATCACACAGACATTTTAGTCAAACAAAGTGCAATATTACTTCCCTTTCTTTTTGCCAACATAATGGGAGGATCACATCCGATTCTGTCAATATGGAATCATCCATATGATATTCCTCTTCGGATAAAGCTCCTCCACCTTATCTGGCTTTGCAATCTTGAACCCTAATCTTGAGCATAGTAAAATTATTTTTACAGAACCTGAAGAACTTTACAAACAACCTGCATGATGTTGAAGAGCCCCTCCAAGTCTTTTTACTATGCCATTCTTCCATTTTTTTTAGCCGTTATCAATTCTGCATTCTGTTTTATCTTTATTTTTCCCCTGGGTTACCTTTTTAGTAGGAGTCTGTTATTTTCCCAGATTGTTCTCCTACTGGAAGTGAATTTAATGAGGTTCCATCTAAGGGATCTTCTGACATTCTCGTTCCCTCTGTCATTTTTGCACTGTTCATAGTTGCTTCTTCTGCAGGAGGATGTGGACAAATTCTACTTGCAACTTTTAAGGTATGATCATAAAATGTATCCTTTTCTTCAAAATCAACTTCCTGCTCCCATATTCCTGAAATATTATGTCATGTTTCTGGAAAATTTCAATAAGAATGCCCACATTTATCACATAAATTGCACTTCATCTATGTGCAATTTGCCCTCTCTTGGCCCAAGGACTGGCACAAGATACATTTTTGCTTGTATTGCTTGAATGCCTGAATGAACCACACCTATGGTACAAGATAGGCTGACCATAGTAAACACAGTTTCCTTTTTCTCTTCCAATGAAGAAAGAATTGGGCAGATATTTTGTAACATTGCCATTTCGCCTACACCTGACTTGCACTTTCCAACCTCCTATCCAGATGTCCTACTCATCAATGATTCTTGTAGATGGAGCCATCACATTGTCTACCAAACCATATAAGAAAATATGAAAAATTCAGGATTAGAAACCGGAAAAGCTGCCAAAGGCTACCACAATTCAGTGCTTTTAAGACTCTCGTACCTTGTCCAGAAATAATCCAAAGCTTGAAGTCTTTTAAAACTGACATCATAGTCACAGGAATCTAGGACATGGATACATGCATATGTTTCATCTGCTCCGAAAACCAAAGATTATTTAATAGATGTCTTCCAACAAAAATTCTGTTGGGACTCATCTCCTTGCCTCCTAAATACCTCGACCGTAAAACATTTCTCCTTTCAAAGGTTGAGCATTCCTAGCCATAGCACTCACAAAGGCTCATTCACACCAGTCTGAAGGATGCATTTTATGAGCTGGGGTGACCTTGAATAATATTATTCTGTTTTACCCCAACTTCTTCTTGGGCAACTCATTTATCTGTTTGGGAGCAGATATTTCAGCCACTCCAACCTTCATTTCACTCGCAGATACTACAGAGTTAATGCTGTCTCTAATGCTACTAATTAACATCGGATATTCCCCCTCTCAGGGTTATGAGTCGCAAGACTTGCCAACAAGCAAGAAGATGTTTCTGTAAATCCAGGTAAGTACAGATTATTTGGCATATTGCTCCAAGGAACAAATGCCTTTTCCACCTGCGCAGGATTTCCTCCCAACATTTTTATACGGCCCATACTTTGTTGCTCTCCAGAATTCTTTGTAGTTTCTTCAACTTTTCCTAAGATGGGAGTCTGAGATAACCTGATGTCACAGGGTTCTGTTGCTCTCTTTACATGCAAATGACTTTTTTACCCAATCATCTGCTGCTTCTGCTATCAAGCTCTGGGAAGCAGGAAAATCTGCAACACATCCTGGCTCACAGCTTGATACACACTGAGGTGAGTTACCTTTTCTGAAGCCTTGGGACACCCAATTTTATGGCTGTTGCTTTCTACTATTAATTAATTAAGGGGCTACTGTTTTTTTAATGGGGTGGGTGAAGGGTGTACTGTAGTTATAATAATATAATTATAAAAATAACAATTGTTTGTTCTTGTATAGCGCTGCTAGTTTAACATAGCGCTTTACAGAGACATTTTACAGACCATAGCTTCTCCATTTTGGCTTTATTTTTGTTAAATAAATCATGACACAGTGTAATATGTCATGTGTTGTTGTTCATCTGAGGTTGTATTTACCTAATTTTAAGACCTGCTAAGGAACAGATGATTGTTATTTTGTCCTGATATGTAAAACCATAGAATTCAAAGAGGGTGTACTTTCTTTTTCACACAACTGTATATATAAAATGTGGCAGGTTTTGAGCTTATGAGCTTGCTGGGATTGTATTTATACCTACAAAATGGTGGAGGATCTGTGTCATGCATGGGACACCTGTGAGCACGTGACCTGTATATGGGACAAGGGTTAATACCCGGCTCTCAAGCTTGCCCACTCTTCACCTTCACAAAGGTCCCTCAAATTAACAATATCTCCCCTCAATCCATCCCCATATACTATCTGTCATGAACAGCACACACGTGAGCATGTGACTTAGATATGCAACCAGGGTTAATACACACGGCTACTCTAGCCAACTCACCTTTCTCTTCCGCAAGGTACTTTCAATTAATTAATATTAACCCCTTACTCAATTGCAATCATATCTATTCACTCCCACCACCCAAAGAGTATGCAAAATATGTAATTAATGTATATCTGCCAGGGTCTCAGGTCCCTGTTTATTATAGAAAAAACTATGCACTTAACACACAAAAATCTGATGTAGGAAAATGTGTCCGAATATGTAAATATGCTCTACAAAGTGTGCAACAGTTCATTGAGAGCCCCAAAGCATTACTTATTAACGAACTGTTTAATACTGTATATATATATTATATGGTGGAGGGTTTTTAGTCACCTTTTCACCCACCATAACTTAAATAATGTGTGGTGAAGACCTACTCATGTCTCATATTGCAAAGCCAGTACCACAAACCTCACACTGATGAGACCCACAAGGACGAAACAGTCTGAGTGGGTTTATTGGCTTTGCATCTCATCCCAGGCTATGTTTAAAAGCTGTGTTTAAAGCAGCATGCATTGGCTTAAGGGTTTTCCATGTAATTTGGGCTTGAGACAAAAGGTGGCACTGTGTGCCCATTTGCATGTCAGTTCCCAGTGTACCTTGCTGCAGTGGAAGCACTGTATGCTAGGTGATAATAGCGAAAAGCAGGGTTGCAGACCTGTCTAAGACATGTGAATATGCTCATAAGTAATATTTTTATGAGAGAGAGAGAGAGACCTAAAAATACAGTGGTTAGATTACAGAAAAAGGATTAGAAGAACATAGTTATAAATGCAGAATAGTCTCTTAAAATAACAGATTAAAGCAAAAAATCCCTATACAGTACTTTAACATATGTCATAGGTTTTCCCACAGAGAGGTCCCTGGCATTCAAATATGAAAAATCCCATGTTTGATCCCAAACACACCTCTGTTGAATTCTAATTTCATAATACCCTGCTAAGACTTATGTACTATTTTTGTCCCCATGGAAACAACATAAGCCCGCCCCTGTCGAAAATCAGCTGCTTGGTTGATGGTTTTATGACAGAGAAAAAAAACTCCTAAAGAAGACGTTTAAAGCTTTGCTTCAATATATAAACGCACTTATAACTTCCTTTCTTTAATTCTTAGACACACGTGAGTCATATCAATAGATTCAGGCGATTATGATGGACTTAACAAGACTCATTACCCAAGTAGTCTGTGGGCTTATTGCATGCGTCTCCTTGCAACCATTACAGATATCTGAACGGTATACTCTAGAGCAGGGGTGCGCAAAGTGGGGGGTGGGAGAATTTCCAAGGGGGGATGTGGGTGGCGGCTACAGAGGTCCCGCGCTCTCCTCCAAGGCATTTAAAGTAAAGGCCTCTGCAGCTTCTCCTACCTGATCTTGGCAAACACAGCGCCATGGTAACCCGGCAGCAAATAATGCTATGGCAATGTGACACCACATGACCCTACAACGTCATTTGATGCCAGAACTGAGCAGGAGGGGGGGGGGGTCATGCCGGGAGGTGAGCAGGCAGGGGGGCACCTCTAGAGTAGAGGTTATCACCGGATATTCTCATTTTTTATAAATTCACTCTTTTGTGGAATACTTTCTTAGCCACACCCCCTGAACCTTGAACAACACTCTAGAGAATGCCTTTGAAAGTAACTTTAAAAGGGTCCTGGTTAAAAAGATGTAAAGAGAGCCATATTTTAATCCCATCTCTGGCAAAACAACTGCCCTTATCTCGAAATTCTATCAGTCCCTTACAACACATCTTGTACTTTTAGTCGGCAATAAGTGATAACCCACCACTTAAGCACTCTTTGAAGCTCTGGACAGAACCAGGAAGAGTCTTGACCTTTCATAAACCCAATATATTGTATTTTTAAAAACAAACAGTAACCACATTGACCTCTGAAGCACCACATTGATTAAAATACATAATATTCCCTGCCATTTTCCTTACAGTCTGCTATCCGATTCTTCATTCCTGTACAATTAATAAGTGAAGAGGAGACATGCTTCCGACTTCAGAAGGACATTGAAAGACCTTGTACTGTAGTGCGAGTCCTGCATAGCCCACAACCTCTCCTGCTCTACGTTCCCAACATATACCACATGAGGGCACCAGAGTCCATAAAATGCTGGGCGCATCTTGGTCTTAGCAACCATATTGCAGTAAAGTGAAAGCACTTATCTTGTCGTTTAGTATGTACATCTTTATTACTATAGCGCGGTTACCCATGTGCATAGCACTTCACAGCAGTAATACACAGGACCTAATAATAGGGGTAATAGTAGGAATAAGAGCTTCAGACACAAAAGTAAACATTAAGAAAAGGAGCCCCTGCCCTGCAGAGCTTAGAATGTGTGTGTGATTACTTCATGAATAAAATAGAAGTAGTCGTGATAGTCCAGTGGCGATAGCGAGAAATAAATAAATGGGTACCCCAGTATTAGATGATACCTTTTTTAATTTGGTAGCAACTGAAAATATTCCCTTAAAGAAAAGCACTCCACCTTTTTATTAATGGAACTCTACGTGGACAGGAAAGAGATGGAATACCATCTCCCCTAATACAAACTTTATTTTATACAAAAGAAATGAGTTTTACAACCTCTTCGACGTCAGCGCTTTGAAACAAGCGATCCACATTTCTTAGTGGGCTTGTTATGTGGTATGTTGCACTATGACCGTAAAGGGTGATTCGAATGAATTCCTACCTATTATACACTGTCACAAAAGGAAGGGATGGTGAACTCCTAATGTCAATACATTCATAGTGCCTATATTAATAAATAAAGGGTGTGAGAAGAATCCCTGTGAGGCTACCCGCAGTGTGAAATTGCTGAGGCAGATATACACTTCTATTGTGGGATAGGTTTTAAAGAACTGCAGTAATGACTCAAAAATGGTCTGGAGTTAGTGACAATAAATAATAATAATAGTGGCGGGAGGAGTAATTACAAATAGCGGAAAAGAGCTCCTACCATTGGGTCATGTAGTTGTTATTGACCCCTATCCTTGACCATGTGACTTTATATGCATAATCTAATCCTAATATTGCCTTCAGATAGATGTAGATAATAATTCACCTTAATTGGTAAGGTGTTTGTTATTGCTGCCCCCCATGCTAGGAAAGATATATTTGCCAATAGTTAGTGTCTATGCAAACCACAGCAGCAATCAAAGTCGCTGTAGTTTAAAGACACCGTGGGGCATATACATTGTTGCGGATCATTCCATCACAACACACTCTAGTCTCCAGGGAGTGATTTAGGTGCTGAAATGCTTACAAATGTAACCCGCGCTTGTTAGTTACTATTTGTTGCAGCCTCAGCAAACAGCATAGTGTAGTATAGAATTCAGATGACTATTCTCACGGATTTCTAGTGGATACTTTGTCAGCCCACATCTTCGTTTAACTATCTAGGCTTATAGGATAGAACAGGCATTGTTTTTACAGCGTGGCGCAGTGGTTTACCACCTGTAATCATTGGTCTTATTTAGATAGAAGTATGCTGTTACTGTCAATTGTGTACATAGAGCTGTACTGCCCGTTAATAAATGTTAACCAAAAGCACAGTGACTGTTAATGTCTTATAGCGTGGAATTATATTGTAATTTATAATTTACGGCATGTAATCACACCATAGGTGTCTCTAACTTATGTTAAATACTGTACCTTGTAAGTCCATGTGCTTTCAAATGTAAGCGCCGCTGATCAGTTTGGCAGAGACACGATGTCTGCCTGAATTACTGCAGCCTAAGGCTGCGTCCATAGCACGGGAAGCCGTGCTGAGGCGTGCGGATGCTCCGCGCTGAGCCCCTGCATCCTCAATGAGGATGCCTTGAGAGGGGGCTCACGCGAGCGTCCGCAGGCGTGCTGACGAGTTGGAGGTTTCAGCCGAGCGCCAAGCGGTTTTTCAGCGCGCTGTCGGCCGAAAACCTCCAATCACAGCACAGCAGCGTCAACGTCATGGCGCTGTGATGTCGGCGCCGTGACATTGACGTCAGTGCGTCGCGGGCGATTCGCCCAGCGACGTCACTGCCCCGCCTCCAACCACCTCCCCCCGACTCCCTTTGCGCACGCTGGCTCGCCTGCAAGTCCGTGCAATCGCGCTGACTGAAGCAGACGAGCCTCAGCGTTAGCGCGCCTCCGCTCTCCCCACACCTCTATGGCCCGGGCCTAAGATAGCAACGTAACACGGAAGTTTTTACCACGTTATACCAGAATTATACAGCAACTCTGACTGGAATCTAGTGGATGCTTTGTTAGCCCACATCATAGTTTAACTATCTAAATTCATTGGTGGAAAATTGCAGCATAACCATATAGAGTGCAACCTGTGTTGCATTCGCGCTAAAAACTTGATAACGATGATGTCATCATCCCCCGACGAGCGTTTCTCTCTACCAAGAACTTCATCGGGGGTGATGGTATTCCATCTCTTTCCAGTCCACATAGAGTTCCATTAATAAAAAGGTGGAGTGCATTTCTTTAAGGGAATACTTTCAGTTTCTACTATCATATCCTATCCCCGTTTGCACCCCCTACATATATCATATATATTAGCTGAGCGGAAGCTGTCTTCATATCTAACCTTTTTTATTTGGACTAATGTAACAGTGTTTCCCCCACCCGCTCGCGGATAGGGGCCATTACGGGTCGTGTGTGGTGCATACCTGCTGGTAACAAGAGGGCTGAGTCATCCGCGATGAGTTTGGGACACAGGAACAGGCTTCTGGGGTTCATACCCCACATAATACTTAGCGCCTCCATCTGCTGTATGCTCCAGGGAAATGGAGATGATCTCACACGGTAGAACTGATTACCTCTCCCCCCAGTTAGATCACACACCAGGCCTGAGGTATATTGCAAACAGGAACGGTTTATTACTACACACTTTGCAGTAACACAACAGCTACTCAGCAGTCTTCTGCCGGATACAGTCTCTTTAGATCAGCTCTCACTGGAGATGGTCCCTGGACCGTCACTACAGGCCAAGGGCACCCGCAGCCGTCCTATCTCTTCCCCACCTCCCTAGCGGAGGCAGAGGTATAGGTCCACACTCACTCCTCCCCGTAGGGAAGAGCACATGGGTAGGCCCCAATCTCAGGCTCCCGGTCGTGTGACCTGCCTTCCTCAGAGGGAAGAAACAACACTAACTTTAGGGCGGTACTGCTCTTAAGTACAGCCAGAAGGCGGGCACCCCGTTGTCAAAGCTACAACAGGATGTACCACCCCCTGCTGTCACTCAAATACAGCACCAAAGGTGAAGGGGAAAACCCCATGATGACTACTGGCAAGGCCTGCTTATACCAGGACTTACAGCCAGGAGTAGGGCAGATTAGTAGTCAGGGGTGACCCTGCTAAACTCTCCCTCTGGTGGATTCCCAATGACCCCGCTTGGGTCCTAAATTTTTGGGTACCATCTCTGTTGAAACCTGAACAACACAAAATAACATTTCACATGATCATCACAGTAGTATGCATGATATATATTGTCTCGATGAAAACAGCACATGTCAAGGTATTTGAATATACATTGTCTGTAAACAAATACATTACATTTTTATTGAATACACATTTCAAATAACTGCTTTACTGAAACATAGGTTCCTCCCAACCTGGAGAACCTTTTTCTTAGGAAGGTCATCTCATGCCATGATCCACTCTCTTTAAAACGAGAGCAGAACAATATTCCTGGTAACATACTGGGCACCCACATATTCCTTTGTCCCAGTGCGGTTTGGGCATAGGTCTACGGGCCTTTACATATTTCTGATACCGGGCCAGAAAAGCACCAAGGCTGTATCGGCCACGGCAGCGGCCGCTGGTTCACAGGCCAAATGTTCAGTCAGGAATTGAATAAAGGCAACAGTTCCTTTCACTGGAGCTATAGCGGTACTCACTGGAGCGGGAATCGAAGGCTTCTCATTCGCCCCAGCGATCACCGTAGCAGTGGCTTCATCGCCAGAAGATATCTCAGAATCTGGTTGCAAATCCAGGACCCGCACCCGAAGAGCGTCGACATCCAACCATTGCGTAGGGTTGCTGTATTTGCCTTTGTCAGCTTCCGCTGCATGGACGTCGGCACCGGAAGGCACCTCCATCTGTACCGGAGAATCCCTGGATGAGGCTCTGGACACCTCCACGAAAGGTAGGCTCATCCGCCTCTCAGGTCTCACGGTCATCGGTAACGGGCTCTGCTGTCGAGCAGAGTCGCTGTCACCATTCGGTCTGTCCTTGGTCTCGGTCGGCATAGTCAGCAATGGCCGAAACACCACGAAGAATGGCGGTTATTTGTACATGAAGAGGGTAGGGACACATCCACAGGGGAAAGGCACCGGATCATTTCCGCATACACAGCGGCAATCTGCAAGGCCTCTCTGGGCTCCTGCGCCTCTGGGAACAGCGGTCCCTCCTCACCCCAGGCAGTCACATTACCCGACATCTCGTGGGCTGGTTCTGGTTCACCGACTGTCTCTGGTTCCTCGGCGGGGACCGGGTCTGGAACCTTCTCAGCTTGCTCTGAGGTCATCGGGATACTTGATTCCCCTTGTGCCTCATCTCGGGCGCACGGACCCTCCGAAGCCTCGATAGTTGAGGTAGATTGTTGCGTATCAGCAGCTGCATCGACCGCCCAAGTATTGGGGTGGGTCGTATCTTTCTCTGTGAATTCCATAGGCCACATCATTGTGGGTTTCAGGGATTGTGCTCCGCAGCAGGCACACTTGGCTGCCCAGGTCAATTCACTACCTGGGAAATCATACTTGGGGAATAGGCATCTGATGTACCCTTTTCCCTCTATCTTCACCACCAGGAACCCTCTTGGTCGCTAATAGGGGTCAAAGTCCAAACCACCAGACATATTCAAGTCTTTTTAAGCACAAGCACCAGAAATGGTACGTACACTCCTTTCGCTCGCCAGACTCCAAAGAACTGAGGGTGTGGTACGCTGCATCCGGTACCTCCCTTATTCGTCAAAGTCATTAGGCATTGGTCATCAGCTCGCCCCCTCCCACTGGTGGAGATTAGAGGAGGGCATGGACAGGGTGTGACTCTGACTCCGGCTTGAGCCACTCACATTGCTTGGGTAGGGCCCGGGCTTTTGCGCCAGACTGGGACAGAATTTTGCAAAAAGTTCACATTTTAATTTTGCCACCTGTTTGCAAGCAGCACATGCACTCTCCAACATTGGCGGGAGACAACCCCTTAACTCATGTAACTTACGTGGTGCATTCCCGGGCAAGGGAACCTCCATTTTGAGCACAGTCCATTCTCTGACCACACAGGAGTCGCGATTCTCACGGGAATCCATTTCCTGTGGTCTGTGTGGCATATAGATTAGAAGTCTACCAAGAGTAGGTTGTACCCCAGGCTAGCAAAGCTCCATCTCAATACGCTGCACACGATTACAATCCATTACAAGCACTCTGTGGTTCCATGATCTGGCTACTGGATAGTAGCACTCTGGGCTTCTTCTAGCAGAGGTTCAGGCACGTTGTATGCCAGGCACCTCTCCTAAGACACTCCCTATGCAGTATCCTTACGCTGCCCCACTCAGCTGCCAGTATTGCGGACCCTCTCCAGAGGTCTCTGGGACTCAGTTAACCAAAGCACCCCCTTTAGGCATCCCGACTACCCGCTTCAGGGAGACTTAGGGCTGTCTAGGCCATAGTTCCTTGTGGGGAGCGATATCGCCCTGACTACACCTAGCATCCTCCTTCATTCAGTACTTGCTCTGGAAGCATACCTTGTTATTTCCAGCTTTGTTTCGCTGTAAGCCTGTCTTGTTATCACATCTCAGCAGTGCCTCCAAATGTAACAGTGTTTCCCCCACCCGATTGCAGATAGGGGCCATTACGGGGGGTGGGGGGGGGAAGAGTGTGGTGCATACCTGCTGGTAACAAGAGGGCTGAGTCCTCTGCAATGACTTTGGGACACAGGAACTGGCTTCTAAGTTTCATACCCCACATAATACTTAGCAGTGCAGCGCCTCCATCTGCCGTAGGCTCCAAGGAAATGGAGGTGATCTCCCATGCTAGAACTGATTACCTCTCATCCCAGTTAGATCACACACCAGGCCAGAGGTATATTGCAAACAGGAACGGTTTATTACTACACACTGCAGTAACACAACAGCTACTCAGCAGTCTTCTGCCGGATACAGCTCTCACTGGAGATGGTCCCTGGACCGTCACTACAGGCCAAGGGCACCCGCAGACGTCCTATCTCTTTCCCACCTCCCTAGCGGAGGCAGAGGTATAGGTCCACACTCGCTCCTCCCCATAGGGAAGAGCACATGGGTAGGCCCCAATCTCAGACTCCCAGTCGTGTGACCTGCCTTCCTCAGAGGGAAGGAACAACAACACTAACTTCAGGGCGGCCCTGCCCTTAAGTACAGCCAGAAGGCGGACACCCCATAGTCAAAGCTACAACAGGATGTACCACCCCCTGCAGTCACTCAAGTGTAGCACCAAAGGTGAAGGGGGAAACCCCCATGCTGACTACAGGCAAGGCCTGCTTATACCAGGACTTACTGCCAGGAGAAGGGCAGATTAGTAGTCAGGGGTGACCCTGCTACACTAGCAGTTGTCCTAAAATATAAATTGTTAGTCCAAAAAAAAAAAAGTATCACCTATTACTGAGGCATATTCACTCATTCATTTTTCCCTAATGGTTACATCATAATTCACATAGGTCTTAAAACCTCACTGGGGATATTACAGGATATATATATATATATATATATATATATATATATATATATATATATATATATATATATATATATATATATATATATATATATATATATATATATATATATATATATATATATATATATATATATACACAATACACCCCTGCTTTTGCTTAGCGCTGGACAGAAGTTCATATCGAACAGTGATTTCAAGACTGCAGGGATCATAGCTGAGGGGGCGGCAGTAGTCATACATTACCAGTAGTGGCCAGTTTTTTTAAGACTGTGACAAAAATTAACACACAATTCTCCGGGATTAAACAAAAAAAGATCCGATGGACGATTTCCGCTTGAAAAATATTTAGAAGGTGGATTATTTTAGTCGAACAATTAAAAAATATATTATATTAGCGAGAAGGAAGGAGATGCTCAGTGCCATTATACAGAGCTGTATGATTATTATTTTAAGCCATAAAGTAGCTGTCTTTTGTTTTATACATCATACTATTAATTGCATTACAAATGAACTTGGCAGAGTGGTGCTGCGGCTTTAAGAGAGGTACCCAGTGGGTGTAGCTACCCATCACCCCTCCCACTCAGCCTTAAAGTCCCACCCACTGCCCCTGTGGCAACTTAACCCCTGCGCTGCCAGATTGACCTGCAACACATTTCAAAGTAATGCGTTGGAGGACCCGCTGGCAGCGAAAGGGTTACAAGTATGGGCCCGGCAGCAAAGGGGTTACAAGTATGGCCCCGCCCCCTCCTCCCCTCTTTTCTCGACCCTATTAAAAACCCCAGCAGAAGCCGGGCTACTGTAGTGGAGTGTCCCTTTAAACACGGCCCCAGCCCCTTCAAACAGTGAGGTCACTTGGATTTCTTTTATTTTAAGGAGAAACTGCCAAAAATGATCCCATAGATAGTTTTTTTTTTTTTTTTTATCCTTGCAAAGAACATACCCTATAAGAGATTGGGATGAGCGAGCAGAAGGCCATTTTTAATTCACCCGCTGAAGGAGCCTGGTGCTGACTCAGGTGTATACTTCGGGTCAATTAAAGGATCAGGTACGTCTCCGGAAACCCTATATCTGTTATAGGTGGGATATGATCTCTATGCTTTCGTGTTTTAGGATCTATGAAATCTGTTGTTATACTGTTGTGTAATGCATTGCAGTCCCCTGTGGCAGCGAAGGAGTTGATTTAGTAAGGGGCTTCAAATATTACAGGTGCTATGAATATTTGTTCCAAGAGCTTACAATCTAATTGTCGGGCTGCAGGAAACATGCTGCAAGCGGACAATGTTAAGCCCTTTTCTGCAAATGCATTGCAAACGTCTATTGCTCTCTAGAATTGCTTGCTATAAACTCCTCCTATTGCCCCATATAACCGCTCCCTATAACTCCTCCTATTGCCCCATATAACCGCTCCCTATAACTCCTCCTATTGCCCCATATAACCGCTCCCTATAACTCCTCCTATTGCGCCATATAACCGCTCCCTATAACTCCTCCTATTGCCCTATTTAACCGCTCCCTATAACTCCTCCTATTGCCCCATATAACCGCTCCCTAAAACTCCATCTATTGTATGTATTATATGGAGTTACATGTATTATATAGAGTTACATGTGGTTTACAGAAGTCAGATTTGGTATACAGAAGTTCCATATAGTATATGGAATTATATGTAGTATATGGAGTTACATGTGGTATACAGAAGTTACATGCGGTATATAGATTTACATGTGGTATACAGAAGTTACATGTAGTATATGGAGTTACATGTGGTATACAGAAGTTCCATATAGTATATGGAGTTACATATGGTATACAGAAGTTACATGCGGTATATAGAGTTACATGTGGTATACAGAAGTTACATGTAGTATATGGAGTTACATGCGGTATATAGAGTTACATGTGGTATATAGAGTTACATGTGGTATACAGAAGTTGCATGTAGTATATGGAGATACATGTGGTATACAGAAGTTACATGTAGTATATGGAGTTACATGTGGTATACAGAAGTTACATGTGGTGTATATGGAGTTACATGTGGTATACAGAAGTTACATGTAGTATATGGAGTTACATGTGGTATACAGAAGTTACATGTGGTGTATATAGAGTTACATGTGGTATACAGAAGTTACATGTGGTGTATATGGAGTTACATGTGGTATACAGAAGTTGCATGTAGTATATGGAGTTACATGTGGTATACAGAAGTTACATGTAGTATATGGAGTTACATGTGGTATACAGAAGTTACATGTAGTATATGGAGTTACATGTGGTATACAGAAGTTACATGCAGTATATGGAGTTACATGTGGTATACAGAAGTTACATGTGGTGTATATGGAGTTACATGTGGTATACAGAAGTTACATGTGGTGTATATGGAGTTACATGTGGTATACAGAAGTTGCATGTAGTATATGGAGTTACATGTGGTATACAGAAGTTACATGTAGTATATGGAGTTACATGTGGTATACAGAAGTTACATGTGGTGTATATGGAGTTACATGTGGTATACAGAAGTTGCATGTAGTATATGGAGTTACATGTGGTATACAGAAGTTACATGTAGTATATGGAGTTACATGTGGTATACAGAAGTTGCATGTAGTATATGGAGTTACATGTGGTATACAGAAGTTACATGTGGTGTATATGGAGTTACATGTGGTATACAGAAGTTACATGTGGTGTATATGGAGTTACATGTGGTATACAGAAGTTGCATGTAGTATATGGAGTTACATGTGGTATACAGAAGTTACATGTGGTGTATATGGAGTTACATGTGGTATACAGAAGTTGCATGTAGTATATGGAGTTACATGTGGTATACAGAAGTTACATGTGGTGTATATGGAGTTACATGTGGTATACAGAAGTTACATGTGGCATACATTTATCTCTCAGTTCTCTGACAGTCTCTGTCCTGTGGAATCCCATGTTCTCTTTTTGAAGTTTGACCTAGACCTGAAGCCTGGGGGCAGGGAGAGGAGTGGGGGAGAGAAGAGTAGGGGGTTGGGTAATAATTGAGCTTGAGGATAATTTTGTAATTTTCCTGGACAGGAAAACTTGCAGTGCAGGTTGACCCCTTCAGTGCTGGACAGTTACAATGCACCTCTTGGACTGGACAGCATTAGAAGTTATTAGAAGTACAGCAGGTGGACAGTATAGTGCCTGTTATCGCTAAGACTGGATAGTTAGTGGGATGGCTGCATATAATTAACACAAGACGTGGTGTGTGCAGCGTTTCATCTGTGATTAGTACAGGATGCTGTGTATAGAGTTTCATCTGTGATTATTACAGGATGTTGCGTGTTTGTGTGTGTGTGTAGAGGTACATGTGATTGAGACAGGATACTGTGTGCAGAATTGCATCTTTGCATGCAGAGAGGGCATCTTTATCTAGAAAGTAATGCAGTGTGTAGGGTGTAACCCATGATTATTACAGGACCCTGTGTGCGTGCAGAGGGATAATCTGTGATTAGAAGATATGAGTGAGTTTGGAGTAGGCGTCTATTATTAGTACAGGACACTGTGTAGTGAGATATCTGCAGCAGAGGACACAATGTGTGTGCACAATGTGTGTCGTCTTTAGTACAGAATAGAATACTAAGGGGTTATCTGTGATTAGTACAGGACGCCGTGTATGTATAGTCAAAATCACCCCACCATGATATACGCTCAGACGTACGGATACAGTTTAACACACTGATACACATACGTACACACACTATAATATACACACAAATGCACGGATACATATTAACACACTGATATACACAAAGCCTTATTCTATAAAGTGTGATAATGTGATCGCACGTTATAGAATAAGGCCCACAGACACACTGATATACACAGACACACGTACACCGACATACATATATACACTATGATGTGCAAACAGATGCACGGCTACACATTAACACACTGATACACATTAACACACACTGATACACATTAACACACTGATACACATTAACACACTGATACACACAGGGCCTTATTCTATAAATTGAATAAGACACAGATACACGCACAAACACACTGATACATGCACACGCACACACAGACGCTACTACATACATACACTGCTACACACACACAAACCGGCTACTACACAAACACACACGCATACACACTACTAGGGAAGAGTGGTTCAGTGACTGGACTGACTGTAAACAATGACACTAAGCAGGGGAACCTGGTTCATTTCCCGGTGTCAGCTCCTTGTGACCTTGGGCACGTCACTTTATCTCCCTGTGCCTCAGGCACCAGAAACAGAGTGTAAGCTCATCTGGACAGGGACTGTGTCTGTAAAGAAAACCTCCTATGTGCTGCGGACCGCGCGCTATACTGTCATTGTGACGCGCGCTATACTGTCATTGTGACGCGCTGTGAGTCCCATTGGGAGAAAAGCGCTATATGAAATAAAGTCATTATTTTTATGATACACATATATACAGCATGATATACACACACACACACACACACACACACACATACCTACACAAACTACACTACACTATTACATAAACAGACATACATTCAAACTGATTACTCACACACACACTCACACATACACACACACACACACACACACACCACACACACACACACACACTTTAACGCACTGATATACATACAAGCTGATTCCACACACACATTAAAACACTTGACACACATTGATTCCACACACACATTAGCAGACTGACACACAGATAACACACACACATTAACACACCGATGTGCCTTTAAAGAGTGGGGACCCCATAGTGAGACAGAAGTTGACGTCTGCAGGAAGTGACTGCCCAGATAGACAGACGGCCTTTGAGAAGAGAGAGCGTGGCTGGCAGCTTTAGAGAACAGCAAGCGTGTTATATAAAACTAACAGACCCTCCCACCCCCTCACCCAAATCACACAGAGACCCTCCCTATAAGAACACAGTCCCACATTCACTGCTTAGAGGACCTTTAACCACTTCACTGCAGGAGGGTAGAGCCAGGGGACAGCGACAGAGGGAAGCGGCAGTCATAGAGAGAACAGGGGACAGTGACAGGCGACAGGTGAAAGAGACAGTCAAAGAAACAAGAAGCAAATAGGGACAGGTGACAGGGGAATGAGACAGTCACAGAGAACTGAAGCAGATGGGGAAAAGTGATAGAGGAAAGAGACAGTCCCAGAGAGTAGAGGGGACAGTGACAGGTGACTGATAGAGTAAAGAGACACTCAGAGTGAAGAAGCAGAGGGGGACAGTGGCAGGTGACAAAAAAAAAAGACTGTCACAGAGAGAAGGAGTAGAGGACGGTGACAGAGGAAAGGGACAGTCACGGAGACAAGAAGAAAAGAGAAGTCAAGCTGCCTGTGACACAAAAGTGACCGGGTAAAAATAAATATAACGGAGTTAGACAGGGGAAAAGTGGCACTTTGAATGAAAAGGAGCAGGGGGAATAGGGAAAGGGGACAGCTCAGTGGAGAATAAACAGACAGAATTATTGAGACAAGAGAGCAAATAAAATATCACTTGTGAGCACATTCACATGTCTCAGACGGTCTGCAACCCTGCCGTTCCCCATTATCTCCCAGCATACACTGCTTCCACTGCTTCTGGGAAATGAAATGCAAATGAGCGCTCACAGTGTGACTTTTTGCTTCATATCCATTTTTGCATGGACCCCTGTAAGCTTATGCCTGCCGTGTTACACAGCGCTTCAGCACAGCCTGGGTAAAAGAAGTACATAGCCAGTAACCTACTCACAGACGAGAGAGAAGTTTGGGCAATGACAGAGGGGACACCCATTATGTGGATGGTCTCGGTTAACTCCTCCGTGCCACAGCCCCTAACACATTGCTGGGCCCATCTGGCCGTGAATTGTGCTGCTATATATTGGGGTGAAATATCCCTGGTATTGAGGCAGAGCTGTCTGTCTCTTTACCCTCTCACTCTTTCTCTATGTTCTTTCCTTTTCTCTAGCTTTTCCACCTCTCTTTTTTTCCCCACTTTCTTTAATTTCTATATCCCTTTTCACTCCTCCCTTCCCCCACTAATATCTCTTTTCTTACCTGTTCTCTTTCTTTCACTCTTCTCTCTCTCCAACCCCACCACCCCTCTTACTTCCTCCTCTTTCTCTCTCTGTTACCCCTCTGTCTTACATCCCTCTCTCTTCTCTCTATTACCCCAAACTCTCTGTTTTTCCCCTACCCTCCATTTCTCCCTCTCTTACACCCCCCTCTCTCGCTTACCCCTCTCTCTGTTTGTTTACCCACTTCCTTTCTCTCCCCATCTCTTTGTCTTTTACCCTCCCTCCCCTTTTCCCCTTTTCCCCAGGAACATTGCTTCATAAACATAGTTTAAAAAGAATGGGAGGTTATTTTGGGATGAAGAATTATTCAGTGTGTGACACGCACTTATTATATTTAACCTCAAACATGTTACAAAAACTAATCTATTCCACTCCCTCAAATCCTCATTTTTCCATTTCCCTTCTGTCATTTTCTTGCTGTTTTTTGTTGTTTCTATCATTTTCTCTCATCCTATTATTTCTTCTTTCTCATCTCTTCTCTTCCATACTCTCTCTTTTTCTCTCCATCTTTATACATTCTCTCTCTCTTTCTCTCTCTCCATAAATTCTCTCTTTCTCTCTCTCACCATCTTCATACATTCTCTCTCTCTCTCTCTCTCTCTCTCTCTCTCTCTCTCTCTCTCTCTCTCTCTCTCTCTCTCTCTCTCTCTCTCTCTCTCTCTCTCACTCCGCACAGACATATCTTTCCCTCACTACCCCCCACTCCTACCCCCTCAATGTCCTATCTTCCCCTCACTACCCCCCACTCCTACCCCCTCAATGTCCTTAGAAATCTTTTCCCCCTTCTCTGTCTGGCCCTAGACATCTTTGCTGTATTTCTCTCTCTCTGTCCCCAAGCATTATGCCCTCCTCTCTCTGTCCCCAAGCATCATGCCCTCCTCTCTCTGTCCCCAGGCATCATGCCCTCCTCTCTCTGTCCCCAAGCATCATGCCCTCCTCTCTCTGTCCCCAGGCATCATGCCCTCCTCTCTCTGTCCCCAGGCATCATGCCCCTCCTCTCTCTGTCCCCACTCCTCTCTCTGTCCCCAGGCATCATGCCCCTCCTCTCTCTGTCCCCACTCCTCTCTCTGTCCCCAGGCATCATGCCCCTCCTCTTTCTGTCCCAACTCCTCTCTCTGTCCCCAGGCATCATGCCCCTCCTCTCTCTGTCCCCACTCCTCTCTCTGTCCCCAGGCATCATGCCCCTCCTCTCTCTGTCCCCAAGCATCATGCCCTCCTCTCTCTGTCCCCAAGCATCATGCCCTCCTCTCTCTGTCCCCAGGCATCATGCCCCTCCTCTCTCTGTCCCCACTCCTCTCTCTGTCCCCGGGCATCATGCCCCTCCTCTCTCTGTCCCCACTCCTCTCTCTGTCCCCAGGCATCATGCCCCTCCTCTCTCTGTCCCCACTCCTCTCTCATTCCCAGGCATCATGCCCCTCCTCTCTCTGTCCCCAGGCATCATGCCCCTCCTCTCTCTGTCCCAACTCCTCTCTCTGTCCCCAGGCATCATGCCCCTCCTCTCTCTGTCCCCACTCCTCTCTCTGTCCCCAGGCATCATGCCCCTCCTCTCTCTGTCCCCACTCCTCTCTCTGTCCCCAGGCATCATGCCTTCCTCTCTCTGTCCCCAAGAATCATGCCCCTCCTCTCTCTGTCCCCAAGCATCATGCCCTCCTCTCTCTGTCCCCAAGCATCATGCCCCTCCTCTCTGTCCCCAGGCATCATGCCCCTCCTCTCTCTGTCCCCAAGCATCATGCCCCTCCTCTCTCTGTCCCCAGGCATCATGCCCCTCCTCTCTCTGTCCCCAGGCATCATGCCCCCTCTCTCTGTCCCCAGACATCATGCCCCTCCTCTCTCTGTCCCCAGACATCATGCCCTCCTCTCTCTGTCCCCACCCCTCTCTCTGTCCCCAGGCATCATGCCCCCCCCCCCCCTCTCTCTGTGTCCCGGCATCATGCCCTCCTCTCTCTGTCCCCAGACATCATGCCCCCCTCTCTCTGTCCCCAGGCATCATGCCCCCCTCTCTCTGTCCCCAGGCATCATGCCCCCCTCTCTCTGTCCCCAGACATCATGCCCCTCCTCTCTCTGTCCCCACTCCTCTCTCTGTCCCCAGGCATCATGCCCTCCTCTCTCTGTCCCCAAGAATCATGCCCCTCCTCTCTCTGTCCCCAAGCATCATGCCCTCCTCTCTCTGTCCCCAAGCATCATGCCCCTCCTCTCTCTGTCCCCAAGCATCATGCCCCTCCTCTCTCTGTCCCCAGGCATCATGCCCTCCTCTCTCTGTCCCCAGACATCATGCCCCTCCTCTCTCTGTCCCCAGACATCATGCCCTCCTCTCTCTGTCCCCACCCCTCTCTCTGTCCCCAGGCATCATGCCCCCCTCCCCCCTCTCTCTGTGTCCCGGCATCATGCCCTCCTCTCTCTGTCCCCAGACATCATGCCACCCTCTCTCTGTCCCCAGGCATCATGCCCCCTCTCTCTGTCCCCAGGCATCATGCCCCCCTCTCTCTGTCCCCAGACATCATGCCCCTCCTCTCTCTGTCCCCACTCCTCTCTCTGTCCCCAGGCATCATGCCCTCCTCTCTCTGTCCCCAAGAATCATGCCCCTCCTCTCTCTGTCCCCAAGCATCATGCCCTCCTCTCTCTGTCCCCAAGCATCATGCCCCTCCTCTCTCTGTCCCCAAGCATCATGCCCCTCCTCTCTCTGTCCCCAGGCATCATGCCCCCCTCTCTGTGTCCCCAGACATCATGCCCCTCCTCTCTCTGTCCCCAGACATCATGCCCTCCTCTCTCTGTCCCCAGGCATCATGCCCCCCCCCCCTCTCTCTGTGTCCCGGCATCATGCCCTCCTCTCTCTGTCCCCAGACATCATGCCCCCCTCTCAATGTCCCCAGGCATCATGCCCCCCTCTCTCAGTCCCCAGGCATCATGCCCCCCTCTCTCTGTCCCCAGACATCATGCCCCTCCTCTCTCTGTCCCCAGGCATCATGCCCTCCTCTCTCTGTCCCCAAGCATCATGCCCTCCTCTCTCTGTCCCCAGGCATCATGCCCTCCTCTCTCTGTCACCAAGCATCATGCCCCTCCTCTCTCTGTCCCCAGGCATCATGCCCCTCCTCTCTCTGTCCCCAGGCATCATGCCCTCCTCTCTCTGTCCCCAGGCATCATGCCCTCCTCTCTCTGTCCCCAAGCATCATGCCCCTCCTCTCTCTGTCCCCAGGCATCATGCCCCTCCTCTCTCTGTCCCCAGGCATCTTTCTGTTCCTCTATCTCTCTGTCCCCAGACATCTCCCCCCCCCCCTTTCTGTCCCCAGACATCACCCCTCCTCCCCCCACCCCACAGTCTTTCTGCCCCCAGACATTCCCGCCCCCCCCCCCCCCTCTCTATCTCTCTGTCCCAGACCTGAAGTTCAACAAAGCTCTATTAGCATTACATTTTTAGGTGATGAAAAAATAATATATTGAAAATAGATTCTAATTAATACAAATGATTGGACACAAAACAGAAGGTGGGTGACGTGGGGACAGACCCGGGTGTCTAAGTAACATACGTGAGTCTTTGAGATTATGTGACATTTTGGTCTTGTGCCATATTTTGCTTCTGTTTCTCCGTACAGTGTGCAATGTTTTCCCTGGTCAGTCTTTTGTAGTTTGTTTTAGTTTCCATCACTTTGGGAAGTATTCATCCCTCATGAGTCTGTATTTTGCACAGGACAGTGTGTCTCTGTCCCCAGAACCCTCTCACTGTCCCAAAACATCACTCCCTCTGTCCCTCACTCTTTCTCCCTCTGTCCACAGACACCTGTCTCTCCGTTTCCCTTTCTCTCTTTTTACCTATGTATCTCCAGTCATCCCTCTTTCTCTCTCTACCCCCAGACATCGACCCCACCCTCCCCTTCTCTCCCTCTTACTATATATGTTTCCAGGTACATATCTCTCTCTATCTGACACCATATATCCCCACCCCTCCTCCCCCCATCTCTCCATCTACATGTCTCCTGGCATCCCACTCTCTCTGTCACTAGATACCATTCTCTCTCTCTCTCTCTCTCTCTCTCTCTCTCTCTCTCTCTCTCTCTCTCTCTCTCTCTCTCCCCCTGTCTCTCTCTCTCTCTCTCTCTCTCT